>NC_134404.1:238309767-238531916 GCF_038048845.1 Mixophyes fleayi | reverse complement strand
TTACTACCAGGGCCGGACTGGGACTAAAAATCAGCCCTGGCATTTAAAACACACAGGGCCACCTGCTGTCGGCTCCATGCACAATATTGTTGCACGCGCGGGAAAACCGTTAATACGGTAATTTACTCGCTGGATTTCAGCTCGCAGCTCAGGGAGCTGCGAGCTGAAATCCAGCGAGATATTACCGTATTAACGGTAATATCTTTTGAGCGCGAGATTTTCGGCGATCCCGCCGTCAATTGAATATGCCCCACAGAATGTAAAAAAAACACACACACAATAATAAATGTTAATATTGTCTACAGAAAATAGTGAAAAATGAAAAATAAGAATAAAAAAATCAGTCCAGAAAAAATATATATGTAAATGGTTGCATATAGCATTAAGCATTCTCAACTAAAACCAACCATTGAATAAATATTCCTGACAATGAAACACTGCAGACTTCTTAAAAAAAAATTAAAATATATATATATATATATATATATATATATATATATATATATATATATATATATATATAGGAAAACACCTCTATAAATTTATTCCAATTGCCACTCCTGGTCACAATTGCCTTTCATATTCAGGAATATTTGTACCCTCTCTGGCATTTAGTCCCTTCATTTAGCGCCATGTAATATTAATGAATTACCTGCTTGCTGGCTGCTGTCATTACAGTAATTTACAGGTGTGTCCCCATGTGCATAAAACCGCACTGCTGTAACCGCTCCTCCTGGCTTCTAAGCGGTCGCGAGTGACGTTATTGAGCGGCCGCACCGTCATGACATCTTCGCGCGGCCGCGCCATGAATGAAAAAAAAAACCCAGCTTGCCGGCGCTTCAGTGCAGGGCGGACCGGCCCATCTGGCAAAGGTCAGAATTGCCAGATGGCCAGTCCGGCCCTGACTGCTACCGATTAGATCAGACATCAGCAGCGCAGGATGAACTGCTGGAAGAACCGCTGTCTTAATACCCTGGGAAACCCACACTGCCACTCTGCATTGCACTGGTCGTATTTTCCTTTGCTGCTGAACCCCTCGGGCAAACGGATATTTACTGATCTAGCCATGAAACATACAAACTCATTTTTACAGATACAGATAGAAAGGACACACCATTTTACACATAGTCTTTTGATTAAGTTATCTGTTGCTGTAAAGTATATTGCAAGTGTTATGTACTTTTGGTTGAAATTTCTACATGTGGCAATTTGTGCTATATAGCGAATATCCTAAGAACATCATGCAGATGTTATTTAATTATGCCAATTATACAACATTAATGTAAGGTTCCTGCATTCATTCAGATCAGTAATAAATAAACTACCAAGAGCAGTTTTAAAGTTCATGCCATTAAACTTTCAAAAGAGTGCACATAGGCTGTAGTTAACACTGGTAAATGAATAATTTCTCTATATCTGTTTATAGCTAATATCCAATATCTGGACAAAGTGGCAATCCATACTATACACCTTATGTTTATTTCATCCTCTGCTTAATTAGAATGTGCTGATATAAATTTAAAATGTAACACGGAGCCATTCGGAGCAAATGTTTACAGCCATGGTGCAATAAATCGTGCCTGGCCATAAATGACAAAACCTTTGGTAGTCAGAAGAGGCCACTCTGTCTTATAGCCCTTTATATTTCAAAGGTGAAATAAATCTTAATGATTACCAGAGAAACAAATGCATCGGAGATCAAGCACGATGATCCAGCTCTGGAAATAAAGTGCAGACAGTTTATAATGAATGGGTTAAACTATATAGCTCTCTACCAGCAAACTTAAAGGGGGCAAAATAATAATCTACTTTCAGGGGCGGATTGACCATAGGCCTTACCGGGAATTTTACTGGTAGGCCGATGGCCTACTGAGGCCGCCCACAGGCTGCGTGCTTTTTTTTTTTTCCCGGACATTTTTTTTTTTCTTGAATGATCACTGGGCGCGCGGATCTACTTAATCCGGGCAACCCGAAACTATCCCGAATGAGGGGGGAGGGTGCACCCCCGACCAATCCGAGATGCTGGTCGCGTAGTATAGTTGGTGGCTGGCCCCTTCCCCGGGACCAGCCACCTTCCCCCCCATAGCTGCAAATGGATCCCTCCCTCTTGTGTGGCTGCAGAGGTCACATGGGGCGCGTACCACGTGACAGGTGCCGTCCCATGTGTGCTGAGAAGCGTGGCTAGAAGGTAAGTCTGTGTGTGTGTGTGTGTGTAAATGTAATGTAATATTTGTGTGTAGGGGCCTCTAAATGTAATATAACGTTTGTCATGGGGAGCCTCTAAATGTAATGTAATGTGTGTGTAGGGGGCCTCTAAATGTAATGTAATGTGTTTGTAGGGGGCCTCTAAATATAATGTAATATTTGTGTAGGGGGCCTCTAAATGTAATGTAATATTTGTCTAGAGGGGCCTCTTAATGTAATGTTTGTGTAGGGGGCCTCTAAATGTAATGTGTGAGGGCAGGGGGGCATATGGCTATATAATGTGTGGATGTGATGGCAGGGGGGCATGTGGCTATGTAATGTGTGGATGTGATGGCAGGGGGGCATGTGGCTATGTAATGTGTGGATGTGATGGCAGGGGGGCATGTGGCTATGTAATGTGTGGATGTGATGGCAGGGGGGCATGTGGCCAGAGCCGTAACTAGGGTGGTGCGGGCGGTGCCGTCGCCCGGGGCGCAGCCAGAGCTGGATTAAGGATTTGGGGGGCCCGGGGCACTTAAGACAGGGGGGGCCCCTAAGATCTAAAATTAAGGGCATAGTGACACATCCTGCATTACATCACCTACAGCCCACAGTATGACACTTACAGCTCTCCCAGATGGCTCGCCTAGGTTGTCTGCATAAGAAAAATCATTGCTTCCACAAACTAAAATACTGTACATTAAAACAATCATCAAGATACCACATTAAAATGGGTATTGACACCACACATTAAAACTAGCAATGATACCACACCTTAAAATTATTATTGATACCGCACATTAAACATACCATTGATAACGTACACTAAAACTTACTGTGCCTCTTTCCCATTTTCCTTACTGTGCCTCTCTCCTTCCCATTTTCCTTACTGTGCCTCTCGCCTTCCCATTTTCCTTACTGTGCCTCTCGCCTTCCCATTTTCCTTACTGTGCCTCTCTCCTCCCCTTTTCCCTTTCTGTGCCTCTCTCCTCCCCTTTTTCCTTACTGTGCCTCTCTCCTTCCCTCTTCCCTTACTGTGCCTCTCTCCTCCCCTTTTTCCTTACTGTGCCTCTCTCCTTCCCATTTTCCTTACTGTGCCTCTCTCCTTCCCATTTTCCTTACTGTGCCTCTCTCCTTCCCATTTTCCTTACTGTGCCTCTCGCCTTCCCATTTTTCTTACTGTGCCTCTCGCCTTCCCATTTTCCTTACTGTGCCTCTCTCCTCCCCTTTTCCCTTTCTGTGCCTCTCTCCTCCCCTTTTTCCTTACTGTGCCTCTCTCCTTCCCTCTTCCCTTACTGTGCCTCTCTCCTCCCCTTTTTCCTTACTGTGCCTCTCTCCTTCCCATTTTCCTTACTGTGCCTCTCTCCTTCCTATTTTCCTTACTGTGCCTCTCTCCTTCCCATTTTCTTCATAGTGTGCCTTTCTGCTTTATTTCCTTTTTTTACTTACCTTTCTATTAGTTTCTTTCTTTTCTTCTCTTCAGTCTTCTGTCTTCTTGCTTCCTCTCTGCGCTGCTCATCACTGAATGACAGGCGTGACTTGATGACGTCACGCCTGTCATTCAGTGTTAACAGAGCAGAGAGGAAGGAGGGGCGCCGCGAACAGGTGAGTAATTCTCTATTTGTTTAATTTTTTTTCTACCCTGCTCCCCCCACCAACGAAGAGGAGCAGCCCCGACACCGCCCGCAACCCCCCCCCCCACCCCTCCCGCCGCAAAAAAATAAAAATCACTGGCAGTGCTGTCAGCAACAGACAGGTTAGATCATACGGGCGACGGGGGGTCCGCGGAGTAAGGGGGGGCCCGGAGCAGATGCTGTCAGTTGCTGTCAGACAGCAACTGACAGCTGGCGAGTTAATGCAGGCGGCGGGGGGCCCTTGGAGAGAGGGGGGCCCGGGGCACGTGCCCCCTGTGCCCCCCCCTTAATCCGGCTATGGGCGCAGCAGCCGCCCGCTACCTTCCCTCTGTGTTACATAGTAAAAAAAAAAATGTAAAAAATGTTAATGCAGGCGGCGGGCCCTTGGAGAGAGGGGGGCCCGGGGCACGTGCCCCCTGTGCCCCCTGTGCCCCCCCCTTAATCCGGCTATGGGCGCAGCAGCCGCCCGCTACCTTCCCCTCTGTGTTACATAGTAAAAAAAAAAATGTAAAAAAAAAAAAATACATTTGTGGCCCCACCCTCCCCCCCGTGAGTCGGGGGAGGGGGAGGTGCCAGTGTGGTGGCTGGTCCATGAAAGGACTATGAAAAAAAACGCCGGCTCCCTGTCACTGCAGCATCAGTGATGATGTCACCATGCTGTCAGTGCAGAAGAGCCAACACTGCGGGGAGCTGAGAACAGACCTTAAGTAAGTGAGGGGGAGGGGGATCTGTCAGCTCCATTAGTTGTTCTCCCTAAGCACTGGTCTGTTATATCACATGCTGTGTGTTAGCAGCTCTCTGCTTCCAGGACTGCCCCTCCCAGCATCCCCAGCTCCTCCTGACAGCCCTGCGTTCCACCAACACTCTCACCTCTGCTCCTGATAACTATGACTCCAGTGCCCCTCCCAACTCTCGGTACAGTACAGAGCCCCCATCATTGACCTTTCCTTGCCCTGCATATCAGTTCCCTCTGTTTCCCTTCCTTCTGATCCCTGACACCTGTCAATTCTGACTCCTGGACCCCCGAAATACAGCTGTAACCTCTGCACCCTCTCCATCACAGGAATGCTCTCTGTATAGTATGGCGGTCATAGGAATGCTCTCCGTATAGTATGGCGGTCATAGGAATGCTCTCTGTATAGTATGGCGGTCATAGGAATGCTCTCCGTATAGTATGGCGGTCATAGGAATGCTCTCCGTATAGTATGGTGGTCACAGGAATGCTCTCTGTATTGTATGGCGGACACTAGGAGGTTCTTTATAGAGTGTGTGTGTGTGTGTGTGTGTGTGTGTGTGTGTGTATAAAATAATTTTGTGTGATGGTGATAAGGGGGCACAATGTGATAAAGATGGCTCCATGGCACGGTGTGATAAAGGAGAAACTGTGATGGGCACAGTGGGATGAAGTAGCAGTGTGATACAGATGGTACCGTTACAATTATGTTTTAATTTGTTTCAGTGAGTTTTATTTAAAAAAAAATTAATTTTTTTATGCAGCTAGCATGTGACAGCTGCATTTAAAGTACTTTGATTCTATGGAGGCTTATTACATAAAGATACTTACAAAGCCAGACCGTGAAGAATGGGGAGGGAGAGGTTTCAGTGCGGTTTAGAACTTGTAAAGCGCTAGCCACGCCCCCACAGTAGGTTGACCACACCCACTCGACTATTGACACTCCCATTTAGATGGGGGCACTGGTGCCCTGTCTTGCCCAGGGCACTAAAATGTCTACTTACGGCACTGCATGTGGCTATGTAATGTGTGGATGTGATGGCAGGGGAGCATATGGCTATGTAATGTGTGGATGTGTGTGTGATGGCAGGGGGGCATATGGCTATGTAATGTGTGTGTGTGTGTGTGTGTGTGTGTGTGTGTGTGTGTGTGATGGCAGGGGGACATATGGCCATCTGGCTATATAGTGTGTGTGTGTGTGATGGCAGGGGGACATGTGGCTATGTAATATGTGTGTGTGTGTGTGGGCAGGGGGGAATGTGGCTATGTAATATGTGTGTGTGTGTGTGCGCGCGCTGGCAGGGGGGAATGTGGCTATGTAGTGTGTGTGTGTGTGATGGCAAGGGGGGCATATGGCTAATTTAATGCGGAGTTTGTTTGGGGCTATTAATTAAATATGGGTTTAAAGAGAGAACAGAATCTTGACCTATGTAGCACTCTAGGTGTAAGGTAAATAATCAATTAATACTAATATTTTATTGGTATGCATTAAAAAGAGTATATATAGGTATACAACCTGTTTTAAAAAAGCAAAATATTTTAAAAATAATAGTGTTGAAAAGAATAGAATTAAAATTAGTATAACCCTGTGGTAGAGCCAATCTTTGGAATACTAATAGTAAGGGAAGATCTGCCAAATAAAGGTCCCTTTCACATGTATGTACAGGATAGGTGAGATGTAAAGTAGCCAAGGAATATAAACCAGATTATAAAATCCTATAGTATGGTAACAATATTGCTTTCACCAAAGCACTATTCCTGTTATATCTATGTTGACTCTAGGTGGCAGTAGAACGTGAAATTCTTCCCTACAATGTTACTCCACTGGAGAGTATCTCTCTGTTATAAATGTATCTAAATCATGACCATATTCGGTGCCTCAGTTACTAGGTATTCCCAGATAGACAAGTCATGTGTGAAATGGCCTTACTTATTTGGAAGCTGTGTTATAGCTCCTATATTCAATCGGATATATGTATTCCCTATGATAATAATTTCAGGGAGACCACTCAATCATACAGCCCATGTTGATGCTTTGCCAGTCGTGAAATGGGTATTACTCTTACAGCACTAGTACATACTTGTAAAAAGATTCACCTTGACAATGGGCTGTATAGTGCAGCGGCAAAGCGCCGTAATTAATATTATTATATTATACTTATAGACAAAGGGATTCTCCCCAGTAATAGATTGTATAATACAGTGACAAAACGCCGCACTTAGGTTTGATATACACTTATGAAGAGAGAGATATTTTCTCTAACAGTAGGTTGTTTCTTGCAGCGATAAGACGCCGTGATTAATATTGTTATGTGCTTATAAGCAAAGAGATTTTTTCTATTAGTAGATAATTCGGTTCAGCGACAGAACGCTGAACCGAAATATATATATATATATATATATATATATATATATATATATATATATATATATATATATATATATATATATATATATAGAGACATATATATATATATATAGAGACATATATATATATATATACACAAGTTAACCCGTGCATGATACTCATGCATTCTAGTCAAATCAAGCTACTTAAGGTGTTAAAAAGGTTCTTGTCATGCATCCCTCAGGGGAAGAGCGTTACTTCCCGACGCAAGCGCCCTTTTTTAACGTGGTTTTGTCCACATGTCACCACCTCATCATTTTTCTCCATCACCTCATCCTTCATCGCCACATCCTTCATCAAGCTACTTAAGGTGTTAAAAACTCCCCACTGTCACCCCCGGCAACCACCAACCACTCCCAACTGTCACTTCTCCTTCAAGAAATATATAGGTCAGTGTATAACTCTGCCCAGCAGGTGGCGCTGCAGCTTGGTTTTTTTTTCCCACACACGCCACTAGGCATTTATATAGTAGATATAGATATAGATAGATATATATATATATATATATATATATATATATATATATAGACATATGTAGTCAAAATTTGTGTTATGTTATCAATGTTTATTTTTTATGTTAATGTGTGGTATCAATGCTGGTTTTAATGTGTGGTGTCAATACCCATTTTAATGTGGGCTTTTGATGATTGTTTTAATGTACAGTATTTTACTTTGTGGAAGCAATGATTTGTCTAATGCAGACAACCTAAGCGAGCCCTCTGGGGGAGCTGTAAGTGTCATACTGTGGGTTGTAGGTGATGGAATGCAGGATGTGTCAATGCTTATAGCCTTATATATGGCGTTATTTTACATGTGTTTTATACAGAGGTGCTTTATATATATATATATATATATATATATATATATATATATATATATATATATATATATATAACAACTACTTACAGCTGCCTGCCTCTACTCCAATCCAATGATCTCCTTCTGGAAAGCTGGTTAGGTCCACAAAGATGTGAAGTTATGATGGCTGGATGTAATATATATATATATATATACACACAATGGGGAGTTGCAGATTGCCCTAAAAATAAAAGAGCAGAAACATTTTACAGACCCTGGCCTGTTATAGCTTTTTGTGAAAAATATAACAAGGTAGTGAGATTCTATTTGACAAACTGCCTTGTAAGGAATGAATGCTCAGGGGAATAATATTGATAAAAAAAATGTTGTTAGCTTTTAATTTTTCCTACCCATTAAATATTTACTGTTCCCCACTCTCTTCTTTTACTTCACCCTCATCATTTCAATTAACAGGTTGACACTTAGGTATAGGCCTCTGTGAGGATACCGGGTTTAACATAACCTTTTGGGCCGCACAACTGGCCTACCCGGTACCTACCAAAGGTTCAAAATCACCCAGGCAAATATCCGAAATAAAACAAATAAGTTTATTTAACAAAATGGTAGCACAAAACAGCAATAAACACATCTAAATAATAACTTGCAACAAATAACACTATAGTCTGGCACAGACAACATACAGGGTATAATGAAAACACCTCACCAGTATCCTTGTCACTTTCAGGGACTGCTGTCTATCAATCCAAGCTTCTTTCCTCTCTCCTTTGAGACTACCAGCAAACATAGCGGCCCTAAGTCACTGTTATTCCGCTTTCCGTGGACACACAGCTCCCCAAGACCTGGAGAGGTAGATCAGGGCAACAGCAGTGAACTGATGCAATGACTCTGATGGGACTCGAACCCACAACTTTTGAATAACTACAACATACTAGAAGTCCAATGCGCTATCCATTGCGCCACTGAGCCTCTGGCAGTACTCCAGGGACCAACTGTCCCTTTCCTGTCAGGGGCAGAGATCTATTTCTCAACGCCAGCCTGATTTCAGCTATCACTTGGAAGTTAATGACAATTTGCTGTCCTCTAGAGCTCTCTTTTAAGCCCAAAAATGACCTCATCAGCAATTTCAGGACCTGTCTGATTGGTCCTTTTCTGTTTCTACGTTTTCACAGGTAAACATACAGACAAAAGGGATAGCAGATGAGTCACTCCTGATTTAATTAGGGACAGGCATTGTTCTGTGGCTATACAGCAGAGTTTGGAGAGATCACAATCCAGACACATTTAAATACACAATGCAGTCCTCTGTAATTAAACATAGAGCTCACATCTAAACAAAGACGAGAGACCCCCTGGTGTGCTGTACATTCATACAGGACTCGTGGACAATAACCCTTTTGTCTAGACTGAAACAATGGACTAGTCTGCAAGATGCAAAAATACATGCTGGCAGACATTTTACTACTTTCAAAATAGAATATACACAAGTCTGAATATGACTTAGAAATATGGGGAACCAGAGAGCTAGAAAAAGTATATGTTTTTATAGTCCGCAGTTTGTAAAACGAGGTGCAGACAGGTTGAGGCGATATTAATACCCAATTTCCCCACAGCCTCCTTCACTTAATTTCCTCTGGTTTCCTCACCACCTTTCATTCATAACCACTAGTGCTCTCGCCCATAACTTCTTTATTTATTGGATTTTACAATTAAAATACAACATAAGAACAAAAAGTTTGAAGTGAGGCAGAGAGGAGGCTGGATCAGAAAGGATTTGCATCTTAGTTACTTGAGCCATAATGTTCTGAAACCTCATCCAGTGTTGGTGAATCCTAATTCCCACAATACATAAAGTATTGTGTTTCTCTACATCCCACACCACCAAGAACTTTGAATACATAATGCACATTAGTGCGTCTGAAAAAAATAAATAAAAACACTCGGATTATGCAGTGTTGTACTGTGGGCAATACAGGGAAAACAAAATAAACGCAGACATGAAAACAAAGGGTTGGGAGGGTGTTCATGAGAAGGCTTACATTTCAATTGGAAAAGGGCAAAAATGAAACAAGAGGGGCGAGAGTGTACAAGTAAAAAATGTATATTGAACAGTTGTGAGGGTAGTATAGGTGGCAGTAGGACCTATAAAGAGATGGGTTTCAGAGAGAGTAAAGATTTGAAGACTGTGGGACAGTGATCGGGCTTGGTAAAGAACTAAATAAGCGGCTAGTGGCATGCGAGAAGTCTTGTAGGCAGTAGTAATCGGAGAGGTAAATAAATCTCTAAATCAATGAGAATACCTGCCCGGTTAACACTGTAACCCCATTTTAAGAAGGAGCCCATCTTTGACTTGATAACTGAACTTGCAGTTTAGAGGACATTGCGAGTAAACAAGCATAGTAAAAACATACCAGTGATACCATAGATAGGGTCAGCAGTTCACCAATTGCATTTAATCTTACTGTGATGGAATCAATAGGATGTAAAATGTAACAAAAATAACGGATCCAAGCTTACATATATTCTATTTTTTATTTATTTATCAGTTTAAAGGATAGGAGCCAGCCCTGCTGATGCTTGAGCACTACCAATATTTGTGTGGTCCCATACCATGTCTATGCATGGCATTTTTCCTTCATATGGGGGGAATAACGACAGTGTCGGAATGGGGCATGAAGGGTCCACAGGGGGAATACAATGGTAGGGGCCCACCAGAGGGGATGTGACCAGCTACTAGAGGCGTAACCAAACCACTAGAGGGGATGTGGTAAGCCCACGAAGGACAGCTAGCACCATAGTGTCATATATAAAGAATGCAGTGTGTATATAGAGTACACAGTCTTGACCTACCCCTTAGATTGGGCAGGAGTCACCAAAAATCAGGATTGGCCCACTAGAATCAGAACATTTGACAGACTGTCCTGCTCTCTCCTACCTGTTCTTGTCACTTTCACCACCTGTGGCTGCTGGTTTCTTTAGTTGTGGCTTGTCTGGATGCTGGAATGTTGGGAGCCCTATTTGAAAAAAAAAAAAAGGGGACATTTAGAAAATTTCAACCACCCCCAGAGTTAAATCAATAGGACCCACGATTAATACTTAGGCCTTCCTCCAGCCCCAACATTAAAGTAATAGTATTCCCATTTAATAAATAAACCAATTTCCCTCCCTCCAAACAGCCCCAGCAATAAATTTATAGCATTTACATATGATAAATATACCTATTTCTTGCAACCGTCACTGCCATTAAATAATTCATATTCACATTTGATAAATAGACCTCACGCTCCTCAAACTCAGCCCCACATTCAATAGCTCCCAAACCACCCCATCTTAAATTGCCCCATCACCCCACAAACAAAATAGCACCCGTCAGCCACCACCCATCACATACACACATTACATTGCCACAAGCTCTCCACGCTGCTTTTGCTCCCCCCCCCCTTCTTCTGGCCCACCCTTATCACCCTGTACCATGCTGCTTTTGCTCCTCTTCACACTCTGCCATGCTGCCTTTGCTACCCCTTCACGCTCTGCATTGCTGACTTTGCTCACCCTTGCTTCGGTTACTTCACTTGCCTTTTCTATCGGCTTCTTTCTTTTCTTGTCTTCTTTCTCTGCCCTGTTCCTCACTGAATGTCGGGCGTGACGTGCACGTCCCACCCGACAGTCAGTGCGAATGGTACAGAGGAGGGAGGAGGAGCAGCGGCGCCGCAATCACGGATTTTTTTTTTTTTTAAAAAGTACCCGCTCCCCCCAACGAAGAGGGGAGCCATCAGTGTCGGGGCCTACCGGGGGAAAACTTGGCTCCTGCTATTTAGGTAGCAGATTTCAGATCAAAAAAATATCAGAACCTCTTCCTAGACAGGTATCAAATATCCGCAAGTGTTAATGGCTACTGGCAGTGTTTAAGCATACTCCACCTCTTTAAGGCACAAGCACCTGAATAATCGTAAGATTACACAACAGATGGCTTCATCACCAGCCAATTTGAGCTTTGCCAAAGGAAAAGTAGAAGGAAGCACAAGTAATATATAGATGGGCATAGTTCTGCACATGCTAATCGATTTATTTTTAGGCTGTGTCAATCTTTCTCTCTTTTTTTTTTTTAGTCTTCATGACAGGCACACTTTAATCGAGCAAAGAATTTGCAACAGTGTGTATCGTACCAATCAATAAACAGGTAAATGGACTGCGGTAGTTTTTAGCATTTATATATAAATCCACAAAATATTACAATATAGAAAAACCACTCAAACATATCTTCATTTATTTTATATAGCGCCACTAATTCCACAGCGCTGTACGGAGAATTCACTCACATCAGTCCCTGCCCCATTGAGACTAAATTCCCTAACACACACGGGTCAATTTTTTTAGCAGCCAATTAACTTACCAGTATGTTTTTGGGAGTGTGGGAGGAAACCGGAGCACCCGGGGGAAACCCACGCAAACAGGGGGAGAACATACAAACTCCTCACAGATAAGACCATGGTTGGGAATTGAAGTCATGACCCCAGTGCCGTGAGGCAAAAGTGCTAACCACTTAGCCACCATGCTATACAATTAGACCTTAAATATTTCTAATGAGCTTTTAGCAAATATTAAATACATCTAAAATCCCAAAAAGGTATACCAAGATTAGAAAACTACCAATCTCCATTGAGTCTGTGTGCTAGGAAATTTAGACTGTAAGCCCCAATGGGGCAGAGTCTGATGTGAGTCCTCTGTACAGCGCTGTGGAATTAGTGGCGCTATATAAATAAATGATGATGAGATGTCAATTAAGTGGAGCTAATATCCATGTATTTTATTTGAAGCTAGGCATATTCACTTATATCTACAGGCATACTGTTCTGTCTGTAGCCAATTTATGGACTAAAGGTTGCTAGTATATTTTGGTAACACATCCAGGAACCAAACTAGTCATCAGTAGATTATCAAAACTTTGCTGCGTATCAATATCAGGTATAGGTGGTTCTTACAAAAGTCAAATCCACTTCAGCTGATATTGTAATAAAAAACTTGGAAATGAAAAAAATCATTATTCCGCACAGCTACGTGTGCATTACTATACTCCTGACCGCCCACAGTGTAGAAAGGTCCGGAGGTGCTTTGGCTCCACCTCCCCAGCTTGCAGGGAATCCTTTGTTGATTATCCAACACACAGATCTGTGTTTCGGTTATTTCTGGTTTAATCAGCTGGCATTGGTCCTGAGAGAAAGATTTAAACAGTCCACTGACAAAATTGCTTTGTAATCGTAGTGCTCCACACTCACAGACTTGACGCATTTCACTGACTATAGGGTGATTTCCCACTGTTACAAACAGTGGCAATACCTCTGCTACAGTTTTGCTTTTGTTGAGTTTATAACTTCTACAGTGTGAGCTAAACACTTCCTAGCATTTAGGTGCATGGTTTCCAAGTTTATTTATTAGGGTTCAGGTCAGATCTCCTGTTGGTGTACACTAGGCCGGGTACTTCAGCTAGTTAGAAATAAGCACTCGACTTTGAATGTAAAATGTATCATACTTTAACTGCAGAATTTGCTAAAGAATCGGGGCAAAATTTGTGACTTATTAGACCAACCTAGTTATTTGATCATTTTTACCACCCCAAAGAGAACAAAACAAACCAAGCAGCTTTAACAATTTCTGTATTGTACGTATTTCTTTTACATCAAAAAATGTACAGTTAACTAAGTGTAGTAACAGAATAGTGTACAAAAAACAAAATAAATCCACATGCATTTATTAGTAATGCCATGTTCAATAATAAGGTTTCCATTAGTCAATCCTGCCAAATACTGTACTGAAGTACTATGTACTGCAATATTATTCCACATCATCTTCAGTCAAACTGTGAGCACTTCCAATCCTCTGAAACAAAAGAAAAGAAATGTTTTACGAACATAGTCGGGATAAACATAAGACTGTAAGCACATAAGCTTGTAAAATTATGTTAAATATTTCAAAATGGGAAAAAAAAAAAAAAAAAGTAAAAGCTACCATGTCCGAGTAACTTTACATTCTCTTGGTAATGCATGTTGCTCAACAAGTGGTTTTGTTTTTTTTAAGCTAAACATATAGGATAATCAGGTTGAGTTATTTTTTTAGGCAAGCAGCATGATCATAAGAATTGAGTGAAAAAAATGTTATGGGCTAACCTTTTTTATGTTTATTTTTTTCAGTTTATTTGTTATTGAAGCAAAAAACAGTATCATTTTACTTAAAAACTCCCAACTCCACAGCAGTCATTCACAAGACATGAATTTAGTTTCACACAGTGAAATAACTAGCTTTGTCTACAGTACATGTGCACGGATCATATAGATTAGCATTAAAGTCACTTTAAGATGGGCAGTTAAAATACAGGTTAAGGAAACACCTGTAGTTTTGACCTATATTTCATCCATCAACACCCAAACCTGCATAGTCCTGCGCTTTTTAACATGAACTTTACCAAAAGCCAGGACTGACGTACTCATGTAAAGCTCACAAGAACAGGCACACAGTCCTTTACCTTAAAATAGGACTTAGGTCAAGAGGGTAAAATGTGCTTTTATCTCTACAAAGGAGGTCAATGGTCAGTGGATAGAGCACAGTGAAAGATTGAAACTGAATGGCTCAAAATAAGAAAAAATTTGTAAGAAAATTAATAAAGGCTTAAACTACAAACTTATTCCTAAAATTTAACTTGTTGTGGCTACCGTTAGATTCAAGAGGGACTCACAGGATATAGAAGACAAAGCAAAAAAAAAAAAAAAGTTCAACGTCTTGATTTACAAAACTAAAGCTGGTTGATGGCATACAGAATGTGGTTGGGTCTCAAGCTTTCATCGTAGCTAGCCTAACTCCATTTGACATGGAAGGCAATGGAGTCATTTAGTTTTTAATGCTTGTTTTGTTAACAAGGCAGGAATCCGTGTACTCATTGAATGACCACAAATTTCAGTTTGTATAAGTGATGCTTCTACCACAAATTGTCAACGATGCATAACAGTCACCAGTGTTTACATGGGAGTTCAAAATTGTAACCTATACCATAATATTTTAAAACAAGGCAATTGCAAGGTGGTTCACTGCTCTTTCTAACTTTTCAGGGCCTTTGCTTAAACAAAACCTAAATGCCTGGTAGCAGCCCACGCTACATAACTGCTTTTGACGGCTCAGCCTGACACCAAACTTGTCAGTTTATCACAATCATGATTTTGTGGATTATGTGAAAATAGTTTATAAGATACGGATACTTGCTGCAGATCATTACCACACTAAAATGTACATAACAATATGCAATTACCTGGCTAATGGTTGGTAGTTTAGTCAAGAGCATCTGAAAAACTTGAGGTGGAAGAGTTTGCTGTAACACTTGAAGCAGCTGTTGAGGTTGTCCGCAAACAGCAATGGCATTTGTTAAGTGATCAACACCTTTTTCAAAATCACCTGCAGACAGAAAAAAAGCATTTTATTAAGTCAAAATCTTTACTTGCATTTCAAACTGAATTCTTCTAGATAAGAGGGTGTACCACAAAATGTTACATTTCCCTATGCCAAAGCACATTGCAATCAACTTCCTTAAAAAGAAAGTTTTGCATTTCAGATATAAGCATTTATGACTTCTGGACCCGATTATGTAAACATGCCTGCACAGCTACAAATCTTCTCATTAGGCAGTTATATGTCAGGCTCTCTTTCTGTATTATAGAATACAGCTGCTGCCTGGTAAATCAGCTTACTGACAGGAGGAAAAGTGATAAGATGTTATGGGAGGAGGGCAGTCAGTAAAAGAACAGACCCACACCTCTCCATTTAAGCTGAAAGTTAGTGGAGTGGTACTAATCTCAAACAAAAACAAATACATTTAAGGTATTCAAAAAGATTTAATAAAATACATTTACTATAACTGCAAATTAATTTAGACACAAAACTTCTATTTTAAAGAAATTATGTAGTCAGATTCAAATTTGTGTCAGAGTCTCATGAAAACTACTGCCTGATCCCTAAATACCATATAAATTTGAGAAACAATTTCTTTAAACTACTCTTGGCAATCCCTAGTCTCCATATGTAATATACAGCAATAATACGAATTCAAAAAGTTATGTTTGTTTTTAAACTTAACTAATAATGTACTTTTTACTATATAGCATAGGCCCAGGTTTGATTGAACATTTAAATAGAATGCAAATAATTGTTATGAAGAAGGCACATTATCCTTCCAAGATAATAATGCTGCTTTTTGCATGGACTTATCTTCCAATTGTACAATATCACATTACATTTTCTTGGCTTATATATAAAAACTTGAGAACATGGTAAATGACAACCTTGTGCTAGCAACTCCTCTCCAAGCTGAATTTCTTCAAGGAAAAACTTTTGAACAGCCTCAGCATCTTTAAGATCAGGTAGCTATAGGAAAATTAAAATTCAAAATTAGTCAAAAAGAAAACATTTTATATCCATACATAGAAATGTCTGGAATATTACTATTACTTTGTGCAACAAAAACAGTGAACAAACAGGAAAATAAGGACTCAATAACTTTTTACAGAACCCATAAAGCTGTGTCTCATTAGGCAATAAAACGAAGGCTCCATTTTAGATAATAGCATAGTACAATTTCATTTCAAGTAAAAGCCTTAATGGGAGTGAGAGGGCTAGTGGAGGACATAAGGAAGATGCAGCCCATCACGGAATAGTAGAGACCTTCTACATCTGCACTGGAGAAAGTAGTGATGAAATTAGGCCTCCATTATGCTTGCCAAAGGAAGAGTAATACTGGATAAGACACCTAACGCTACAGTTGCTGATTGGAAACTGCACTGTGCTGAACTTATGAGGTCTCCTCTGTTGCGGAAGAACTGGAGTGCCGGAAGAGGAATCACCACTATACAGAGAGGGGAATGTACTATTTTTTTAACAATAGTATTTAAAGCAGTAATGCCCACAAAGTATTATGCTTTATTTCACAAGCTACAATTAAGTGCATACTCCAAATCCACTCTGATAGCTCACTTACCCTTGACTGACCAGATCTCTCTTTAGCAAGTTTCTGTTTTCTCCTCTCTAGGGAAAAATAAATATATACTGAAGGTAAAATAAAAACAGCAAGCAACAAATTAAGAGTTAAAGTCGCGATATTGTGAAAGGTGAAAATAAAATATAGATCTCCCTACATAGCACTCCTTTCCCAGGAGCCCCATTTTTCACTGCACTCTTCCTACAAACAAAATATACAGTAGCACCAGACTCTACATCATACTTGCCAACTCTCCCGGCAAGTCCAGGAGACTCCCGAAATTCGGGTCAGTCTCCCAGGCTCCTGCGAGAGCTGGCATTTCCCCTGTATCCCGGAACTCCCTTGTTAAAATGACATGATTCACAGAGAATCGCATCATTTTGGCCCCGCCCCCACGACAAAACATTTTACTCGTGGTGCGGGGCCAAAATGACGCAATTCGAGGCACCCCACCTCCTCCCGCCCATTAGTCACGCCCCTCTCCCAGACTTCGCCTACTGAAAGTAGGCACGTATGCTCTACATTTACCCACAATTTGAAGATTGAAATGAGGCAGGTTAGAATATGCATTCTGCTGCATTATGGTTTTAAAAAGTGTTTGTGGAATATTTCCTACTCTCTGACACAGTGCCAAGGGCTTAACTAATACAGATATGTGACTTTTAAATATCAAGGCATATTATTGCAGGTATTCTGGCTCAACTTTGCAGTGACAGATCTGTCAGTGCCCCTACAATGGAATCCATTAAGCTGTATCGATAAACTACGTATCTATTCCTCTAGCATAAAAATATTCTGGGTCAGTGGAAGTATAAAAGCACATACCTATAAACACACACATGTGGGACACAGAACAGTGAACAATTCTACTTCTAGATCAATAGTTCAAACATCTTATTTAATTACCGAAGTAATTAGTCATTTCAATTATAAAGTGCACATTATCATCCCCCCACCCTTGGGAGACATTATTTTCAACTGAATTCCCCAATGTCCATTTATCCTAACAAAACATCCCCCTACACTGTCAATCTAACAAAAATGGCACTGCAGTAGAGCATTATACCGAAAAGGTAAGGGCAAGAAAGGGCCTGGGGCTGCTGCATTTATGACAAATAAGAAGCACACACGATTGGAAAGATCAAAGCCTTGAAATACCTTTTCAGAGTATATATAACATTCAGTAGATTTTTTTGTAAAAGTAACCGATTGCACTACACCAGATTACCAAACTTAACATAATATGATATGATAACGGATACAATTTTCCACAACTCAACATTAGTGTTGTAGAATAAATGTCCCTCATTCAACATTACATTCAGCAGTTGCACGCTACATTAAGTCAACACGTTGCAACATAAATATATTATCCCACATCATTACATCCATAGTCGCTGCCTCACGTGTACAGCACGTTGTGTTACCACCACTACCGGCTGCAGTCATGTCAACAACCTACAGCCATCTAATCCCTGGCTACCCGCTCCCTTCCAGCAACCCAGGGGTCTTACTCTCTCGCAGACGGTTCTTGAAGTTGGGGTCACTCCTCCTTTTCTTGTCGTAGTAAAAACAGTAACCTAAAAATAGGGCCCCGCACACCCCGGCCGCTATGGCACTGGTCTTCCCCACCACCACCATTCTCCTCCTCTCGCTCCTCCGCTGCCCTTTTCCTCAGATATTACAGTGATTGATATTATAACCACCCGCAGTCCACACTCTCCTTCTCCACCCTTGGAGTAAAAAAGATGGTCGTCCCGCGATGATGACGTTTTAATCAGCGACGACACGCTGTAAGTTTTTTTCTAGTTACAGTATGACTTTTTTTTTTAAGCTTTATTATCCCAAATAACAAATGACACAGGTACATGTTCTCGAGCAAATACTTATAGTAAACACGGAATCGCTCTCTTTTGGACCGAAGCGCTCATCTCAGTTTAGGTCTATCTGTATAAGTAAACTCCAAAGGCCCTCACAAATGCAAGTCGCTTTCCATTTGAGTAGTTTGTAGTGCTTGCATTTCTATCTGTACTCTAGTGTACGTTCTGTAGTACAAAGGACTTTGATATGAGCAGTGGCGGATCTAGATTTTTCTGTTAGGGGGGGGGCGCTTTACCGATTAGTCCCGACTCCTCCCCCTCTCTAGTCCTGAACCCTCCCCCTTTCCAGGCCTGACTCCTCCCCCTCTCCAGTCCTGACTCCTCCCCCTCTCCAGTCCTGACTCCTGTACTCTACTACAATGTGTCTCACAAATAAATGTATTTTAAGACCAAGTTTGTTCTTTATTTTAAGTAAAACAATAAATAGCTATAAAATCACAACAATGAGAGCAACAAATAATGAAAAAGACAGAATGATCAACAATAACAAGAATAAATACAAATAGGTAACTTTTTACAACACAAAATCCAATCTTCGATTTCCGCTGTTTGCAAAGCGATCAATCACTTTGTCCAGGTCTACTTTAATTTCCCGATGAATATGTACAAGAGCTAGACCAGTTAACCTCTCCTGCCCCATTTGGCTTCTCAACCACGTTTTTAAACGACGTAAAGAAGAGAAGCTCCTTTCAGCTGATGCAACACTGAGAAGACAGACTTGTCTGCACGAACGGAGAGAAGGACCAATGCGTCCGAGAAGACAGACGGCTATCCAGACCAGAGACGTTTTGCCTTATGAAAGGGGTATTGTATATGAGTGTGTGTATAATATATATTTATATATTACACACATACACACACATAATATACACATACACACATTATACACATACAGTCATGAACACGCTCCCAGCTGCCGTGACTTTGGGGTGTTTGCTGTATGAGGTCACACACGATTTCAGCCCGCAGTCTGTCTCTACCTATCACACAGGGTATAGACCTATGGAATCACCCCAACACAGCACTCTCACACCCCCAGACACTTCAGGTTCTGCCTCCACCTATTGGGTACGGGCAATAGGACCCCAATATACTGTCCCACACTGGCACGCAGGCTTCTAGCTATTCACAGACTAGCAAGGCCCACACCAGCACACAAAGGGTTACCTCTTCACACCTCCAGACTGTTACACAAATGTACATACAAGCACACACAGCTTGTTAATCAAATGTATCAACAAATTACACACTGGCAAATACAAGGGATGTCTGATCTGCATATCTTAAGCTGGTCTCCTCACAAAGGGTTTGCCTAACTCAATTACCTCCTAGTCATTTGGTCACACATTTATATGAGTTGAAGATCAGGTTAATTTATGTATTCATGCAAAGTTTTATTTGGGCCCGGACATTCAATATTCTATTTCAGCCTACCAGATTTATGCTCTCATCCTGACACACACACACACATTTTATATATATATATATATATATATATATATATATATATATATATATATTACGCAAACTCGTGGTAGTGGGACCTATATATCAGTCAGCCATTTTAAATCACACGGAGTTATCATTGTCACACAAATTAAAATGTTCATTCTAATATAAAGACAACAAAGCAGTTGCATTTTATAGACACTGTAAGCACCATCACTACTTTAGGTCACTATTTTATATGTTGCTATAATTTACAAATCAAGATTTATATTTTGACAAATAAATAATAAAGATTTAATTTTTCATTTTTAAATGGTACACTTAAACAAACACACTGGGGCTGCAGCTGCCATGGAGGACAGATACACAGAAAATCACCTAAAGCTCAAACTTCACAATCTACTCTCCTGCTCGTCCCCCTTTCTAAAGAAATCAGTAACACACCATAATTTACAGTTCTCTCTCTCTGTGATAACCTGCCCCCGACCCCCCAGAGATACCACACTAAATGGACAAAGCTATGAGGGGCTACAGACTCCACTTACTAGGTCAGGCTGGTCTCTCTGGCTGGTAAGCAGGCTGGAAGGAAGGCTGGCTGGTAAGCAGGCTGCAAGGAAGGAAGGCTGACTGCTCTCTGGATGCAAAAGTGCAATGTGCTCTGCATGCAGGGAGGACGAGTATAAAACATGTGGGGCTGGAACGCACAGTTCCTTCTTACTTCCTGTGTACATACACAGTACCCATTCCCCACCCAGACAATGCTGCACTATATAATCATTAGTCGACTAACCTGTTATCCAATTTAAGTCCCGCCCCCCACCAGACAGACTAAACTGTCATTGGCTCACTAAAATGAATGACCCTGTTTGTTTCCCTTCCTCCCTTCTCATTGGTGAAGCCTTAGCCTCTTACTTCCTAGAGTGCCTCCAATCAGAGTTGTAATAGTGTAGTAAGGAATGCCATGCCTGCCTGCTGCTGCCGCCACCCAGCCCAGCGTGAATGAATGAAAATGCTGGTGATTCCCTCCTCCCAGTCTGCTACGTCAGCCATCCCAGCCAGCACCCAGGTGAGTGAAAGGAGGGGGCGGGATGGGGGCCGGGCTGCCCGGACAATGCTTCCTGTTGGCAGTGAGATTACACTACAAATTAAATGCAGCTGCAGTGTCTTAGAGTGTCTTAGGGGGGGCGATCGCCCCCCCCCCCCCCTGGATCCGCCCCTGGATATGAGATGTACTAAAAGGGGTGATCACAAAAAGAGGTGATCGGGATGATTTCACGCAGTTCACCTCCAAAACACTGGATGGCAGTATTTTATTTTATTTTCATTTTAGATTTCACAAACTACAGCAAACAACAGATTTTAAATATAGATAAGATTAAACTAAAAAAAAATCTGTAACTAGGACTCCCAAAGTGACCTATAATATCTATATAATTTGCAGTAGAGAGTGCATTTTATATATATATATATATATATATATATATATATATATATATATATATATATATATATATATATATTTAAATCATACTCGCCTACTCCCCCAGACTTTACAGGATGTTCCCGGAAGAGTAGGCAAACCTCCCGGACCCTGTAAAATACTGAAATTCATGTAGTTGAATAGCGGGAGGGGGGCTTAATCGAGTCATTAAGCCCTACCCGCTATTCAATACCGTGAATTTGTTTATTTTATGGTTGGGGTGGGGCTATAGTGATGTAATGACGTCGTCATGCCCCCTCCTACCTTCTGTCACATGATCTATACTCCGATCTCCCGGAGTTAGATTTAAAAGGTTGGCAAGTATGATTTAAATATAAGTGAGTAGTTAAAAAGAAAAAGAAGCGCTACACATAGCGTAATTCTTTCTAAAGTCACGATTACAAAAGTGCAAAGTGCCAATTAGGACCCGTACCAAAAGGTAATACATAAACACCTCATCTGAAATATGTAGAGCCTTCTTATCCTCAGGAAATGGATCCAAGTATGAACTAGAACTCAAAAGGATAGACATGTTAAACATGATTTTTTTTGTTAAGGCCTCATAAAGCCTTTGTTCAGCCATTTTTTGTAACTCGCATAGAAATTTGATTTGCTAAAAGAGATTTTTCATTTTTCTGCTGATATGCAGTTTTACAAGATGTAAGCCCACGGCCTTGAGGTTAAGCTGACATAGAGAACTCCTGAAGTTATGTATCAAGATATGTGAATAGGTAGTTACATTTTCAGCTCGTAGTGTGGGAGCTGTGCCCATGACATTGGACATGGCATACAGGAGATGAACCTCCAGCCCCCTTTAGATAAGAACAAGACTCATCTGTCCTCAATGGAGAGAAAGTTAAACACCTCAAGAATACGTGAGAAATGTAATCAGCTGCGCATCCAATAGACTATTCTATGCTTATGACGTAGGATTCATATATTCAGTAGACTATAAAAACTTGTATCTTTGAATCAATAAACAGAGAATATTCCTTGTATACAGAACTTGGTCTGTGTCCATTCTCTCCAGCTAATTGAAGCGCTTCCAGATATACTTGACACCACAGGCAAACTTGGATCAGAATTTTAGATCTAACAAACACAATAGTATAGTACGTTCTTGTAACTTAGAATTCAATTAAAGCTCAAGCAAATAATATATACAAATATTTAATAGAACCAAGAGCAAAATAATGCCATACATGAAATATTAAAAACATAGGCTTATCTGTCCTCTCAAGCGATAAGTACATCAAAAAGTACCCAACGTGTTTCAATAAAAGACTTTCTCAAGGGGTCAAATACAACATAGTAGTTCAGTGGGTTTAAATAATAAAAACAATACTTGTCTGACGAATCAGGTCCGGAACAACTTCCCGCCGCCAAGGCTCGCAGAACGAGTGTTGGAGCGCATCTGGAACACAACCGCATACTTCCGGTATTCTGATACATCACATCCGGTTTGTCATAAACAGCTTAACATGCCGACCCACATAAGACAATTAATATCATATCAAACTAATAACATTTAAAATACAAACAAACAAATTTGCTTGAGCATATAAACATATATTAAAAAAGCCCAGAATCGGGCGCCATTTTCTAGAAGACCAGTAGGCTATCCAAATAAGAATAAAATGTATTACAATATTGTTAGTACAATATAAATATGAGTATAAATATCACCATATCAATACAATGTAGTAAAATCATGCAACATAAACTACATAACACAGGATTATAAATTAACATTACAACCAATATCAGGCATCATTTTCTAGAAGACCAATACACTATCATAGATACATATATATAAAGGTATAAGAAAAGTATATAAAAAAATGTATAATTATAATATGATAATACATAAACATACAAAAAAATGCCAGTATAATGCATACAGACCTATGGAAAGAAAAGAATAATCAATGAATGAAAGAAGCTAATTCATATCCCTCATTTAATCCATTATGTGCGAGATTGTTAAGTCTAAATATCCAAAACAGTTCTCTACATGTTCGTCTACTAGCCAAATCACCACCACCACGTGAACCTAATGTGACATGCTCAATGCCCTTGAATCTAAGTCAACTAGAATCAGCATTGTGATGTTTAATAAAATGTCTGGATATGGAGTGTAATTCGGATTTATTCCTGATGGCCCTTACATGCTCCTGGATTCGTAGTTTGAGACACCTCTTAGTTCTTCCCACATATTTAAGATTACAAGGACACTCTAACAAATAACTGATGTGATTAAACAATTTATTAATTTCTGTATTTTAAATTATTTTATGTTGGAAGAGTCAGAAAAGGACTTGTTTGAAAATGTCTTATTTTAAGTTGTCACCAATTTACACATATTGCAATTAGAACATTTAAAAAAAAACTTTAATATTTCTCTCCATAAACGTCTCACAAATGTTTTCATTCTTCAGTAGGCTTGGTTCAAGGAGAGAATTCAGATTTTTAGTCCTTTTAAATATAATGTCAAGTTTTTCCACCATTATAGGACCCAATATTGGTTCCATAAAAATGATCTTCCAATATTTATTCAAAATATATCAGATCTTCTTTTCATCTTTGCTAAATTCAGTAATAAAAGAAACCATTTCATTCCTAACCTTTTTAACTTTATAGGTGAACAATTCTTCCCTCTTAATATTATTAGTCTCTTCCAAAGTTATTATTTCGGGATAACACCTTTCTCAAAATCTATCTGTATAAATCGTCAACTGTTCAATACATATCTCTCTATCTGAACAATTTCTTTTTACACGGTTAAATTGAGACTTAGGAATATTATCTTTCCATTTTTTAAGATGACAGCTATTATAATGCAAGTGACTATTTGTGTCAATTTCTTTAATGTAAGTTTTAGTCTCAATTTTCTCCCCCTTAATTTCAAGTGTCAGATCCAGAGATTCTATACTAGCATCACTAACTTTAGAAGTGAATCTGAGATTGAAATTATTATCATTCAAAAAAAATCCAGGAATAACCACAAATTATCCATTGGACCATCCCCATTAAGATGTCATCTATATATCTCTGGTAAAAAACAAAATTTCTCCGAAAAATAATTATTAGTATTATATATGAATTCTATTTCCCATTTTCCCATATACAAATTGGAAAAACTGGGTATGAAAGCCATACCCATCGCCGTTCCACATATTTGAAGGAATTTTTTTTCCAAAAATGTAAAATAATTACGTGTCAAGATAAACCTCATGATGTCACAGATAAAATCCCTGTGACCACCACTCAGTCCATCATCAAGTTCCAGATAATATCTAATGGCTTCAATGCCCTTATAGTGATTGATAGAAGTATAAAGGGCTTCCACATCTATCGTTACCCATTTATAGCCACATTTACATTGTATAATCTCCAAAAGTTGTAATAAAGATTTAGTATCTTTTAAATATGCTGGGAGATCTGAAACATATTTTTTAAGAAAAAAATCCACATAATTCGAAGCATTAGAGGTTAGGGAATTAATGCCTTATATTATAGGGCACCCTGGAGGTTTTTTCAAAGATTTATGGACCTTTGGAAGATGATAAAAAATAGGAATAATAGAAAATTCCTGTAATATATAAAGATATTCATCACAACCAAGTATGCCATTATTCCAGGCCTGCTGTACCAAGCTTTATCTACAAGAGCATGTTCAATAGTACCCACCCAAAACCTCATAAAAAAGTGAAGGTAACACGTTTTCTTCATACATTCTTTAGCACGTGTACAGTGTTCGTTCGTTCGCAACCGCACATAAACACATTTTTTTTACTAATATGCATACTTTTGAAGAACAACAAGAAATATATTATTAAAGCGTACTGAGTGTACAATAAAGTCACACAGCTATAATTAAGGAAGCAGACATACACATATACTGTAAATGAAACATTGCTTTTTTACAACACTACACTGACAAAGGTTTCTAATTAAAATGGCAAACATATGCTGTACGCATTATGCAATAGACACCTGCTATTGCTTTACCGATAGAAGCACCTAATGTCACGGGCACTAGGAGTCTTTACCCAGGGATCACCAGATGGTAGGCTTACCAGAGCAATGTAGATGGTAATAGGGTACTCTGGTAGCTGGGTGATCACGGAACATGAAATGATGGCCGATGAGATGCTCAGGAAAGTCTATGACTAGCAACACTGGTAATAATGAGGTAATGATACACAAGGAACTGTATGGACAAGGACACGTGCAGGTAGTCAGTGGTCTGCGATAGCAAGTTGTACCACTGCTATAGTGAGGAGGAATGTCCAACAGGAACAAGGAGGTGATGAGAGTCAGCGGTCTGCGGGTAGCAAGTTGTACCGCTGTCTGAGTGAAGGAATGGAATCCAAGTGGAGGTATCCAGGTAGTCAGTGGTCTGCGGTAGCAAGTTGTACCACTGCTATGTGAGAGGATAATGGAACAGGTGATACCGGAAACAGGGATCAGTGGTCTGACATCAGCAAGTTGTACCACTGCATATATATGTGAGGAGGTGCACGGGGGAAGACTGCAACACAGGATATACACAGGCACCTTATACACGATCCACAGTAATATGCACAATATAGGTATATATATATGTAAATGACTGATCAGGTCTGCAATCTAGAAAGTCTCTTGAAGTAGTCCAGCACAATGATAACACAGTCAATGATGGCAAGAGACTCAGCGGGTAGCAGACTCCAGAGAGAACCAAACACAGTCCAGCAAGATATGCAATACACAGCACAGTCAATGAAAAGTATGCATACCGTGGTTCAGCAGTCGCAGTCAGATGGGATTGCAGCGGTACCTGAGCGGCTGGAGGCCGACTGGATAGGAAGTCCCTGGATAGGAGAAGCAGCGGTCTAGCAGGTGCAGCGCACAGGTGAGTAGACCGACAGGGACACGAATCCACAGGAGTCAGCAACACGTGGAACCGGACTCATAGGAAACCCAGGAGAATGGAGATGATCCAGCAGAGGGTAGTAGAAGAGATACAAATCCAATGCTGACAGGAGGGTAGAGGCCAGTGGAACACGTGAAGGCGTGGAGAGTGGATCAGCAGGAGATGGACGATAGCGCTGACCACAGCGGCAGGACTCAGCGGCACACGGAGGTAACCAGTAGCAACCACAGGAACCAACAGCGATGAGAAACAGGAGTGCAGCGCAGGGCAGGAGCTGTAGATCACGAAGTGTAGCAGATGGTAATGAAAAGCGGCAGTCTCGAGGAAGTCACAGCAAAGATGAGATGAGAGTGTAGTGCACGGAGGCAGCGGATAGTAATCAGCTGGCAGTCACGATGTTGAACACAGGCGAGTTGCTAGCAGGAGACTGTAGTGCACAGAGGCAGCGGATAGTAGTCAGCTGGCAGTCACGATGTTGAACACAGGCGAGTTGCAAGCAGGAGACTGTAGTGCACAGAGGCAGCGGATAGTAGCCAGCTGGCAGTCACGATGTTGAACACAGGCGAGTTGCAAGCAGGAGACTGTAGTGCACAGAGGCAGCGGATAGTAGCCAGCTGGCAGTCACGATGTTGAACACAGGCGAGTTGCAAGCAGGAGACTGTAGTGCACGGAAGCAGCGGATAGAAATCAGCAAACAGACTTGATGAGAAGCAGGTGAGTGAGGTAAAAGCTGGAGTGCACGGAGGCAGCGGATAGCAATGAGCAAACAGTCACATTGATATAAAATAACGTTGAAGTGGTGTAGAAGACTGTAGTGCACGGAGGCAGCGGATAGGAATCAGCAAACAGTCATGATGGTACAGTTGATGGTAGAAGTGGTATGGAACCACAGTAGTAGAAGTGGTTTGGAAACCACAGGAATCAGCAGCACTGAAACACAAGTAATACAGGAACACCTTCAGAGACTCATGAGGAATGAGACTCCAAGATCAGGCAACGTGGTGGTGACCACAGGTGCTTAATATAGGGAGGTTGCCTGATCTGCCAATTAAGTTAAAGGGGTATACACTGAAGTATAGAAAAGGGCTGCGCATGCGCAGACCCTCAGGATGGTGGACGGCCACGGTTCCTAAATGTCCGGGAAGAGGCACTCACGGTCCGGTGAGTGACAGTACCCCCCCTTTTAAAGGTGGGCACAGAACGCCTGGAACCGGGCTTGTCCGGATTTTTGGAGTAAAACTTCTTCAAAAGGGCAGGAGCATTAAGATCTTCAGCTTTGATCCAAGAGCGCTCCTCAGGACCAAAGCCCTTCCAATGAACGAGGAAGTGGAGGACTCCTCGCGAAATTTTTGCATCTAGTACCTCGGTAATCTCAAAATCCTCCTCCTGATGGACTTGAACTGGCTGCGGAGCTGAGGGAGGAGTTGAAAAACGGTTGATAATAAGAGGTTTGAGCAAAGATACATGGAAGGCATTAGAAATCCGAAGACTCTTAGGAAGAAGGAGTTTCACACATACTGGATTGATAACTTGAATGATCCTATATGGACCAATAAAACGAGGGGCGAATTTCATGGATGGAACCTTCAAACGAATATTTTTTGTGGATAGCCAGACACGATCTCCAATTTTTAGTGGTGGAATAGCCCGCCTCTTCTTATCAGCGAAAGATTTATATTTGACAGATGTCTTCTTCAAACAGGTTCTAACCTGAGACCAGATATTTTTAAAGGTCTGACAAACAGTCTCCACCGCAGGAACTTGGGTGGGCGGGAGGGCAGGAAATTCCGGAAAAGACGGATGGTGACCGTAGACCACAAAGAATGGAGTTTTGGATGATGACTCATGGTACATGTTGTTATGGGCGAACTCAGCCCAAGGGAGTAACTCTACCCAGTTGTCTTGATTGGCTGATGAAAATATCCTTATAAAAGTCTCAAGATCTTGATTGACGCGTTCGGTTTGTCCATTGGATTGTGGATGGTAAGAAGATGAGAGTGCTAATCGTATGCCCAAGGTTTTACAAAGGGCTCGCCAGAATCTGGACACGAATTGTACTCCTCTATCAGACACAATCTCAGATGGACATCCATGGATACGGAAGATCTCTTTAATGAAATGTTCAGCCAGGATAGACGAGGAAGGCAAACCAGACAGAGGGATGAAATGAGCCATCTTCGAAAATCTGTCCACTACCACCCAAATAGTGTTATGGTTCTTACTAGGTGGTAAGTCAGTAACGAAATCCATACTAATATGGGTCCATGGTTTGGACGGAATGGGTAGTGGTCGCAGCAACCCTGCTGGGGTTCTGCGGGAGGATTTGAATTGCGAACATAATTCACAGGAAGCAATGAACTCTTTGACGTCTCTCCTCATTGAAGGCCACCAGTAACTTCGAGAGAGGATCTCAAAAGTCTTGTGTTCACCGGCGTGTCCAGAAAAACGAGAGGCATGGAACCACGAAAGGATTTTCCTCCTTAGAGTAGGAGGCACGAGGGTCTTCCCAAATGGTAGCGTTTTGGTGGATGAAGCAGCCAGTGAGATACATTTGGGGTCTAGAATGGTATGGTTGGAAACCTCTTCTATATCAGAGGACGTAGCAAAGGCTCTAGATAAGGCATCAGCTTTTTTGTTCTTGGCAGCTGGTTTAAAGGTAATTATTAATTCAAAACGGGAAAAGAAAAGAGACCATCTTGCTTGACGAGGGTTCAAGCATTGGGCAGACTGGAGATATGACAAGTTCTTATGATCCGTGAAGATCGTCACCGGATGGCGAGCTCCCTCCAACAAGTATCTCCATTCCTCTAATGCGGCTTTGATAGCCAGTAATTCCTTGTCTCCGATGGTATAATTCTTCTCTGCGGGTAGGAGACCCCGAGAATAGAAGGCACAAGGGTGGAATTTTTGCTGTTCCGAGCGTTGGGAGAGAATAGCTCCTAAGCCCACATTAGAGGCATCTACTTCTAGGAAAAAAGGGAGTGTCACATCAGGCTGACGAAGGATTGGAGCCGAAGAGAAGGACTCTTTTAATGTTTGAAAGGCTTGAATAGCCTCAGTAGACCATTGCTTAGGATTAGCCCCTTTACGAGTCAGGGCCACCATAGGAGATGCAATGGAAGAAAAGTCTTGAATGAAGCGTCTATAGTAATTGGCAAAACCTAAAAAACGCTGGATGGCACGAAGAGTAGTTGGCTGGGGCCAATGTAGTACAGCATTTACTTTGTCAGGATCCATCTTCAGACCAACTCCGGAAACAATATACCCCAAGAATGGAATCTGGGGTAATTCGAATGAACATTTTTCTAATTTACAGAACAATGAATTTTTCCGTAGCCTGGAGAGGACTTCTGCCACATGTTGGTGGTGAGAAGGCAGGTCCTGTGAAAAAATCAATATGTCGTCCAGGTAGACGACGACACATACATATAATAAGTCCCGAAAAATCTCATTGATGAAGCCCTGAAAAACAGCGGGGGCATTACATAGCCCGAAAGGCATTACCAGATATTCGTAATGCCCGTCTCTGGTGTTAAACGCCGTCTTCCATTCGTCACCGGAACGGATTCTGATTAAATTGTAAGCACCACAAAGATCCAACTTAGTAAAAATACGGGCTCCCTTAATGCGGTCAAATAGCTCAGTGATCAACGGAATGGGATACCGGTTCTTGATAGTAATGGCATTGAGTCCACGAAAATCTATACAAGGGCGTAATGATCCATCCTTCTTTTTGACAAAGAAGAACCCAGCTCCAGCGGGCGAGGTGGAAGGTCGAATGAACCCACGCTGGAGGTTCTCCCGTATATATTCAGATGTAGCTTGAGTTTCAGGTAACGAGAGTGGATAGACCCGGCCTCTGGGAGGAGTCTTGCCAGGAAGAAGATCAATCGGACAATCCCAAGAACGATGAGGAGGAAGACGTTCAGACTGAGCTTTATCAAAAACATCGGTAAATGAAGCATATTGAGGAGGGAGTCCCGGTGAAATAGCTGAAATGGAAGCTTGCTGTACCTTGAGAGGAATGACTTGGGAAAGGCAACGATGGTGACATTCAGGCCCCCAAGACGTGACTTGAGGGGTGCGCCAGTCAATCTGGGGAGAGTGACACTGAAGCCATGGAAGGCCTAGGACAATCGGACTTGTCGTAACAGGAAGAATTAAAAACGATATCTCTTCATGATGCAGAGCACCAATCTGAAGGGTTACTGGAGACGTACTCTGGGTGATGAGACCGTTGATGAGACGTGATCCATCGATAGCCGTCACAGTAATGGGAGTTTTTAAGGTAATCATTGGTAGAGACCATTGATTAACTAACGATTTGGAAATAAAATTTCCTGCTGCTCCGGAATCAATCAATGCCTGTGACTCAAAGGTCTTGGTAGCAAAGGAAATAGTCACATCAAAAGCGCAGACTTTAGATTTCATAGACGATGGAGAGGACTCCAGGGACCCTAACTTCACCTCTCCAGAACTAGTTAGGGCCTGGCATTTCCCGATCTCTTAGGGCAGGAGCTGAGGACATGAGTGGAATCAGCACAATAGATACAGAGTCTATTCTTGACTCTTCGTTTCCTCTCCTCAGAAGATAACTTGGAACGTCCAATCTCCATGGGAATCACAGCGGGTGACACTGGACGAAATTGAGGGTTAGAGCGAAAAGGTGCTTTAGCAGAAGTCGTTTTCTCAGCCTCTCTTTCACGAAATCTCATATCAACACGATGGCATAGAGAGATCAAATCTTCAAGTGATGAAGGAAGCTCTTGGGTAGTCAGTGCATCTTTAATTTTATCGGAAAGCCCCTGCCAGAAGGCGGCAACTAGGGCTTCAGTGTTCCACTGAAGTTCAGAGGCTAAGATCCTAAATTGAATGACGTACTGACCTACAGTATGAGATCCTTGTCGCAGACGGAGGATGCTGGAAGCAGCGGAGGTCACACGACCTGGTTCATCGAACACACTTCGGAATGTAGAAATGAATTTGGCACTATCTTGTAATATTGGATCGTTCCTCTCCCACAGAGGGGAGGCCCAAGCCAGGGCTTGTCCTGAAAACAAAGAGATAAGATAGGCCACTCTGGAACGATGGGTAGAAAAATTTTGAGGTTGGAGCTCAAAATGGACTGAACATTGGTTAAGGAAACCCCTACAAGTTTTGGGGTCTCCATCGTACTTTGACGGAGTAGGCAGGTGAAGCGTGGAAGCTATAGACACCTGGGATGGCAATGGGGAAACGGAGGAAAGCACAGGAGCTTCAGTAGTAGCTGTCACAGTCTGTCCAGATGTTCCTTGGAAGGTTAATGACTGATAACACTGAAGTAACAGCTGTTGGCGGGCATCCTGTTGCTCCACACGGCTAACCAGATGTTGCAGCATCTCTTTGGCGGTAGGTTCCACATCTGGGTCTGTCATGGCCTGATCTTACTGTCACGGGCACTAGGAGTCTTTACCCAGGGATCACCAGATGGTAGGCTTACCAGAGCAATGTAGATGGTAATAGGGTACTCTGGTAGCTGGGTGATCACGGAACATGAAATGATGGCCGATGAGATGCTCAGGAAAGTCTATGACTAGCAACACTGGTAATAATGAGGTAATGATACACAAGGAACTGTATGGACAAGGACACGTGCAGGTAGTCAGTGGTCTGCGATAGCAAGTTGTACCACTGCTATAGTGAGGAGGAATGTCCAACAGGAACAAGGAGGTGATGAGAGTCAGCGGTCTGCGGGTAGCAAGTTGTACCGCTGTCTGAGTGAAGGAATGGAATCCAAGTAGAGGTATCCAGGTAGTCAGTGGTCTGCGGTAGCAAGTTGTACCACTGCTATGTGAGAGGATAATGGATCAGGTGATACCGGAAACAGGGATCAGTGGTCTGACATCAGCAAGTTGTACCACTGCATATATATGTGAGGAGGTGCACGGGGGAAGACTGCAACACAGGATATACACAGGCACCTTATACACGATCCACAGTAATATGCACAATATAGGTATATATATATGTAAATGACTGATCAGGTCTGCAATCTAGAAAGTCTCTTGAAGTAGTCCAGCACAATGATAACACAGTCAATGATGGCAAGAGACTCAGCGGGTAGCAGACTCCAGAGAGAACCAAACACAGTCCAGCAAGATATGCAATACACAGCACAGTCAATGAAAAGTATGCATACCGTGGTTCAGCAGTCGCAGTCAGATGGGATTGCAGCGGTACCTGAGCGGCTGGAGGCCGACTGGATAGGAAGTCCCTGGATAGGAGAAGCAGCGGTCTAGCAGGTGCAGCGCACAGGTGAGTAGACCGACAGGGACACGAATCCACAGGAGTCAGCAACACGTGGAACCGGACTCATAGGAAACCCAGGAGAATGGAGATGATCCAGCAGAGGGTAGTAGAAGAGATACAAATCCAATGCTGACAGGAGGGTAGAGGCCAGTGGAACACGTGAAGGCGTGGAGAGTGGATCAGCAGGAGATGGACGATAGCGCTGACCACAGCGGCAGGACTCAGCGGCACACGGAGGTAACCAGTAGCAACCACAGGAACCAACAGCGATGAGAAACAGGAGTGCAGCGCAGGGCAGGAGCTGTAGATCACGAAGTGTAGCAGATGGTAATGAAAAGCGGCAGTCTCGAGGAAGTCACAGCAAAGATGAGATGAGAGTGTAGTGCACGGAGGCAGCGGATAGTAATCAGCTGGCAGTCACGATGTTGAACACAGGCGAGTTGCTAGCAGGAGACTGTAGTGCACAGAGGCAGCGGATAGTAGTCAGCTGGCAGTCACGATGTTGAACACAGGCGAGTTGCAAGCAGGAGACTGTAGTGCACAGAGGCAGCGGATAGTAGCCAGCTGGCAGTCACGATGTTGAACACAGGCGAGTTGCAAGCAGGAGACTGTAGTGCACAGAGGCAGCGGATAGTAGCCAGCTGGCAGTCACGATGTTGAACACAGGCGAGTTGCAAGCAGGAGACTGTAGTGCACGGAAGCAGCGGATAGAAATCAGCAAACAGACTTGATGAGAAGCAGGTGAGTGAGGTAAAAGCTGGAGTGCACGGAGGCAGCGGATAGCAATGAGCAAACAGTCACATTGATATAAAATAACGTTGAAGTGGTGTAGAAGACTGTAGTGCACGGAGGCAGCGGATAGGAATCAGCAAACAGTCATGATGGTACAGTTGATGGTAGAAGTGGTATGGAACCACAGTAGTAGAAGTGGTTTGGAAACCACAGGAATCAGCAGCACTGAAACACAAGTAATACAGGAACACCTTCAGAGACTCATGAGGAATGAGACTCCAAGATCAGGCAACGTGGTGGTGACCACAGGTGCTTAATATAGGGAGGTTGCCTGATCTGCCAATTAAGTTAAAGGGGTATACACTGAAGTATAGAAAAGGGCTGCGCATGCGCAGACCCTCAGGATGGTGGACGGCCACGGTTCCTAAATGTCCGGGAAGAGGCACTCACGGTCCGGTGAGTGACACCTAATTACCAAATGAGTGACGTGCGGACCACACGAATGTGGGACTGGTAAAGGCAGCAGAAATCAACATACACACGCCACTAAAGGAGTCGCCGCTCGTGGAACTATCTTCAGTTGCTCGTGGATCGACCGGAAATTATACACACTGCATGATCATTAGGTGGATTGGTCAGAAAGTATTAAACAGTACGACCAACTAAATGAGCCGACAATCAACACTTTGGAACAACTTTCAACCATTGTGTCACTATACACACTAACCTGACTTCTGACCGAACGGTTGTATGTCGTCTGATTTGCCCGATTATTGGACGAAAATGCTCCAGTGTGTACCCAGTCTTAGAGAGTCCACTACCAGACTTGCAAGAGCCAGTTCCAGTATGGGTCAAGGGGGAAACATGCAGAACCAGTCCCCTAGCATCAATAATAAGGGATTTCTCATACCCTCTCCCTGGGGGCCAGAGCATGGGAAAATGGGAGTATTTAAAAGTCAAATTCCAGTGGAGACAGAGGAGTTCTGAGTTGTATTTCTTTTAGATGGAGATAGGACTGTCTTGGAATTATGGTTCCTGCTGACTTGGACTACAGTAATTAAATTTAAACTCCTCACCCTAACCTTTAAAGCCCTTAGTCAATCTTCCCCTCCCTACATCTCCAATCTCATCTCTTCCTACACTCCTACCCGCCCCTCCGCTCCGCCTGTGACTGCCGCCTCACTACTTCACTGATCACCTCCTCTCACTCTCGTCTTCAGGACTTTGCCCGGGCTGCTCACCTGCTGTGGAACGATCTTCCACGTTCCATCAGGTTAGAATCTACGCTCAAAGGCTTTAAGCGTGCCCTTAAGACTCATTTCTTTATTCAAGTCTATCAGTCCTCTGTAACAGATACTGGATTCTACTACTACTATCTTGATTAATGCTGGCTTACCTGAGGCGCGGAGTCTAACGGTCTCCCCGGTGTTCACCAAGAACCGCCACAAGGCGGGCTGGGCTTCGCTGGCAGGAGTCGCATGTCGCGGTCCTCAGGTTCGCCCCAAAGATGTAGTGCAGCAGAGTGGAGCGAAATATGTGGAGTCAGACAAGCCGGTTTGGTACACAGGAATGGAGTCAGGCAGAATCAGGAGGCAACTCAGAGTCAACAAGCCGGGGTCGGTACACGGGTCACAAGAACAGAGGGATGGTCAGCAAGCCGGGTCGGTACACAGGGGTTGGAGAGCCAGGATAGTCTAACAGGCAGAGATCAGCACACAGGAAGACACAGGAGACTGGAAGACACAGAAATTCACGAAGCACAGGAGCCAGGAACAGGTAAGTGTTGCTCTGACACTCAACGAGTGTCAGAGTGATCTTTAAGTACTGATAGGGATTCAAATCCCCGCCTCTAGGTTGCAGTCATGTGACCGCCTCCGGGTGCGGTCACATGGTGCAGGATGCGGAAGTGCGGCTTCCGGACTGCGGGGAGGTAAGTCTGTTACATCCTCCTCATAACTTCCTTGTCCTGGCTCTCTCCCCCAGTTAGTAGCACCCTATTTGTGTCTCCCCCTTCCCTTTAGGATGTAAGCTCTCATGAGCAGGGCCCTCTTTCCTTGTGTGCTCCTTCTACTTTTCCATCACCCTCTGTACCTCTTGGCCTGCTTCACTAGCCCTGTTTTCCCTGTTTTATTAAGCTTCGACTTTCTTCTCGCTGATTTCTACCTTCCTTTCACTATCTATCCCAGAAATAATCTGATTTGCTTTACCCTGTCGCCTGTGTTTGTATATATTTTTGCATCATGTTGTGTCTTGGTTCTCTGTTTTCTGTATATGTAATGTACGGCGCTGCGGACCCCTTTGTGGAGCCTTGTAAGTCAAAGATAATAATAATAATACAGTAAAGGAGTTCACAGAGTTACTGATCCTGGGAAGGCAAAAGCAGTACTTGTCTGCTGGTGTGTGCCTGCCGACAGTGGGGTGTCATTTCGACTGGACTGTTGCCAAAGTTCCCTCAGATATAGTGCAGACTAGCCTGCCTGGTCCTTGAGTGTCTGTCAGCCTATACTTTCACAGGGTTATCAAGCTCCATTTCTTACTGAATTGAATTGAGAGTGGCTACAGGAGTCTTTGCCTGGTTTATCATCAATCTAGGTGCATAACTGCACCAATGTTTTACTCTGCTTGCACGCTTTCTCTGCATTTTGTCAGCTAAATGCCTCCCTTTGTTACATATCCCTCCCCCTAGCGTCTCCAAGTAGGGGGACGCAGACTTCGCGAGGAGCACATATTTTCGTGACAATGCATCTGCATTCTTGTGCAGAATTCCAGGTCTATGTTCTACTGAGAACTTGAAAGGTTGTAGTGCCAAGAACCAGCGGGTTACCTTGACATTTACCTCCCGGTTGTTCTGTATCCATCGCAATGGTGCATGATCTGTTATTAGGGTGAACTCTCTGCCTAAAAGATAATAGCGCAGAGCTTCTGTAGCCCATTTTATGGTGAGACATTCTTTCTCCACAGTGGCATATTTTTGTTCCCTTGCAAGCAACTTACGACTTAGGTACAGGACAGGATTTTCTACTCCATTCTTCTCCTGTGACAAGACTGCACCTAAGCCAACACCAGAAGCATCAGTTTGGAGGAAGAACCTCCGGGTAAAATCCGGTGCTTGTAGAACTGGAGAGGAACAAAGAGCTAACCGAAGATCAGACCAGGTGGTTTCTGCAGAGTCAGACCAGGTTAATCTATCTGGACAACTTTTTTTTAACATGTCTTTAAGTGGAGCAGCTCTAGTGGCGAAGTGGCTTACAAACCGCCTGTAGTAACCTACTAAGCCTAGAAAGGTTGTTAACTGCGATTTTTTTTTTCTGGTCTTGCCCAATTTTTGACTGCCTCCACTTTGTCTAGCTGGGGTTTTACACGCCCTCGACCAACAACGTACCCCAAATATTTGGCTTCTCTCATGGCTATGGCACATTTCTCTGGGTTAGCTGTTAATCCTGCTGACCTTAATGAAGTTAAGACCGACTCAACTTTCGCTAAATGTGATCCCCAGTCTGGGGTATAAATCACTATATCGTCCAAATAAGCGGCTGCATAAGCTGTGTGAGGTCGCAGCAATTTATTCATGGCCCTTTGGAAGGTGGCAGCGGCCCCATGTAACCCAAAGGGTAGGACTTTATATTGATAGAGACCATCAGGGGTGGAAAATGCAGTCTTTGGCTTGGCCGTGGAAGTCAGGGGAACTTGCCAATATCCCTTTGTTAGATCAAGAGTTGTCAAATAGTTACTACCAGCAAGATTGTCTACCAGTTCATTCACACTGGCATCGGATAGGCATCAAACTGCGACATACTGTTTAGGCACCTAAAGTCATTGCAGAACCTAATTGTACCATTAGGATTTGGGACAAGCACAATGGGACTATTCCACTCACTAGTGGACTCTTCAATCAGGTCTAACTGGAGCATTTTCTCGATCTCCTTTCTCACGTCCACCCGCCAGGCCTCTGAAATGGGATACGGCTTCTGTTTTACAATGACCCCTGGCGGAGTGACAATGTCATGTTCGATTAAGGTAGTGTGCCCAGGAATGGAAGAGAAGACATCCCTGTTCCGGCAAATCATTTCTTCAGTCTGTTGTCTCTGCTTGATAGACAAAGCTGGCTCTATGGGCACTTCAGACTTTTCAATGGCAGTACTCACTACCCGAGGAGAGGTTTCCTCATCATGCCAAGGTTTAAGGAGGTTAACATGATATATTTGCTCCTCCCTTCTCCTGCCTAACTGGCGGACCCTGTAGCTGACAGAACCGACAACCTCTAGAACTTCATATGGCCCCTGCAATGGGCAAAAAGTTTGCTTTCCTAGGTAGGAACCAGGACTAGGACCTTGTCCCCAGGCTTGAAAGATCGAACAACAGCACTTTTATCATAACTTTTCTTCTGTCGTTCCTGAGCCTCTTTTACATGTTGCTGCACAATGGGCCCTATCTTTCCTAGCCTCTCATACATTTGTGACACAAATTGTACTAGATTTGGCTCCCTGGGACCTTGCTGCTCCCACACTTCTTTTAACATATCCAAGATACCCCTGGGCTGTCTCCCAAACAATAACTCAAAGGGACTAAACCCTGTTGAAGCTTGAAGTACCTCACGGATGGCAAACATCAAATAGAGAATAAGAATGTCCCAATCTTTTTTCTCTAGAGCCACGGCTTTCCTGAGCATGTGCTTTAATGTGCGGTTAAAGCGTTCCACCAAGCCGTTTGTTTGTGGATGGTACACGGAGGTGTGAAGTGCCGTAACCCCTAGCAACTGGCACATGTCCTTCATCAGTTTGGACATGAATGGAGTACCCTGGTCTGTGAGAATTTCTTTGGGTATTCCCAAGCGTGTAAACATCAATACAAGTTCTCTAGCTATGGTGCTGGACTTTATGTTTCATAGGGAAATTGCTTCTGGATACCTGGTTACATAGTCAAGCACCACTAGTATTTATTGGTGCCCACGAGCAGATTTTTCCAGTGGCCCCACAAGGTCCATGGCTATCCGTTCAAAGGGAACTTGTACTATTGGAATTGGAATGAGATGTGTCCTATACATGGGTTTGGGACAGGTTCTCTGACAAATGGGACAGGGCCAGCAATACTTTTTCACTGCCATGTGTACACCGGGCCAGTAAAACCTAAGCAGAACTTGTTCCCGTGTTTTATCCTCCCCTAGGTGTCCCCCACAGACATGTGTGTGTGCTGCTTTTAACACTAGAGGTATATGGACCTGATGTAGCACATGTAGCACACACATATCAACTTTAAATTTCAGTGTACAAATAAGCTATCAAGTTTTTGTGTGCTACATGAAAAAAGAGGCAGTATTTAACTTTTGTGCAAAACAGAACACTCATTTGCACCCCTTGGTTTTGTCCAAGAGATTGAAATAAGAATCCTCTTCATTTAAGATCCTTAATGAATCAGGTCCCTGATATTTAATCATTTGTTTTCTCCCCTCTTTTACGCAGCTCTTTTCTACTTTTTCTTTCTCTTCTTAAGTAGTGGACCCAGGGCTATGCTGCTCGCCGCGATTTAGGTAGTACAATGTTGGCCAACTGAAATCGTTGGATCTTATCATCAGGATTCGTGATGACATGTCAGTGGTTGCCAATAGATGGCCTAAAATAAGATTGTGTTGGTCTTACATAATTCCAGTATATCCCTGCGGTTACAATAGCAGCTGTTGTTAGGAAAATTAATCAAGTAGCCAGTAGAAATTTTCGGGCTCTGGAGGGCTCAGTCATTCCTCATCCATTACTAAAAGCAGAGTATGCTTCTTTGTTTAGACCTGATGGAGTTTATTTGTCAGATGAAGGTATGCGATTTTTCATAGACCAGTTGTGTTGGAGGCTGAGAGCTGTTATTAGGTCTGTTGTTGGCGGGTCGCATATATAGTTATACATGGCGGAATGGGTAGGAAAGCAGTGCAGTCGGTAAGTTTGCATATGGTGCTCAGTTATCTTGTCATAGGTCACTACCCCCCTTTGTTCGTGGTGTCATCATATGGTTGGTCCGCCTGTGAGGAGGACCCTCAGCCGGTATGTTCAAGGTTATACTGGCGGTCATAGGGGGGTGTTGTCTTGCCGTTGGACAGATTTGTAGCACTGGCCAATAGATAAGGTATGATTCTGGGTTGGGGGTACTATGGTCTGACCTCTCCACCGTTATTGGTTTTGCTGTTGCTGACTGCCCTGCTCTCGTCTGCCTTACAGTCCTCTGTAGTTTAGCCTCATTCCAACGTTAAATTTATAGTTAATTTTAATAAATCCTATTTTATTCCAACGTTAATCTGGTGTCAGTGTCTTTATTTGTTATTAAGATATGTTGTGCTATGTTATGGTGTGAAACAAAGAGATCTTCCCCGCTGTGCATTTTAGGGAAGTGTGTCACTTAGACAAAATGTAGTTAAAATCACATGGGTGAGTAATTGGAGTATCTACCAGTTCTAGTGTCTTTCATAAGGTTATAGCCAAAAGGAGATGGTAGGGGGTGTAGTTTAGGATGGTATATAGGACAGCACTTTCAGTTCCTCTGGGTTCCTGCTTCTGAATTCCTCCCGCCCACCCATCAATATTATTTTGGTAGAGGTTGAAGTTTGGTTTAGGGTTATTTGTATTTAGGTAGGAGAGCAGTGCAGTCGGTAAGTTTGCATATGGTGCTCCGTTATCTTGTCATAGGTCACTACCCCCCTTTGTTCGTGGTGTCATCATATGGTTGTCTGCCTGCGAGGAGGACCCTCAGCTGGTATGTTCAAGGTTATACTGGCGGTTATAGGGGGGTGTAGTCTTGCCATTGGACATATTTTTAGCACCGGCCAATAGATAAGGTATGATCCTGGTGTGGTGGTACTATGGTCTGACCTTTCCACCGTTAATGATTTTGCTGTTGCTGACTTACCTCCTGTCATCCACCTTACAGTCCTCTTTAGTTTAGCTTCATTCCAACTTTAAATTTATAGTTCATTTTAATAAAGCCTATTTTATTCCAACGTTAATCTGGTGTCCGTGTCTTTATTGGTTATTAAGATATGTTATGCTATGTTATGGTGTGAAACGAAGAGATCTTCCCCGGTGTGCATTTTATGGATTTCACCATCTATCCCTTAGACAAGACCATGTAGTCACTTCAATATCGTAGGCTCCTCACACCATAGGTTTGTGAATTTCTCTTGTATGTGACTGAAAAAATAGTGAGGTAGTCTGCACAGTTTCTCATACATGTAATTCAGTCTATGCTCCCTAACTAACTGTCCCTGCACTAATACCTTGTTAATATTATCTCAGTCCAGCAAAAGGGTTCATTTACATTACACTCTTCAGGCCTTCCCACCTAGTCCCTATCTGACTACTGGTATAATACAGATTTCCGATAAATCAGTAAACAGATAATAAGATGTTACTTATCCATATAACGATCAGCCTTTTAGTCCAAGATGGCTTTTTCCAGTGAGGACTCAAGTTGTTTCTCTCTTTTAAAAAGATATTTTCCTTCTTCTCACTGTGCTTTCTCTATATCTCTCAAGGGTATTTTCTTTATTCCAGACTTTTATTTTAAACAATTGACAGGGGTGTACTCCCCTCACCAACAGCTCCTATTTACCAGTATCACTCCTCTGTATAAAGGGGTCTAATAGATACTGCTCCCTCCTCTTCTCAGAATTCTGGTACTCTCACAGAATCTCTGTCCTGCCTTTCTGCTCCCTCTGTTTTGCTCCCAAGCAATAGTACAAATGGAAAGTAAAGCTACAATAACACATACTTGCCAACTCTCCTGGAAAGTCCGGGAGACTCCCGAAACTCGGGTCAGTCTCCCCGCCTCCTGCGAGAGCTGGCATTTCTCCCGCATCCCGGAATTCACAGAGAATCGCGTCATTTGACGCGATTCTCTGTGAATAACGCCATTTTGGAGGGCAGAAGGGGGCGGGGCGAGGTCAATCGCGTCATTTTGGCCCCGCCACCTGCAACGTGAATTACGGTTTCGCATGGGCGGGGCCAAAATGACGCAATTAGCCTCGCCCCCTCCCGCCCTCCAGTCACGCCCCCTCTCCGGAAAAAGGTTTCCAGGAGTAGGCAAGTATGCAATAACAGATTTTGCGAAACACGTGTGTAAAGGTAGAACTGCCCACAATAGGCTGATTCAGAACTTTTCCTGACATTTGTTTCTATAACAGAGATCCATAATATAGTGTAACTTGTACACTGATGTTAATCTATGTTTTATGACTAAATGAAGATTTGTTTGTGGTATAATTGTTTTAAAATGAGACTGCTGTTTATGAAATGAGTTTGGCTTGGATGAGTGAGAACATAGTGTAAATACAGTAAAGAGACTCATTTACTGGTCATGGCATAGAGAGAAAGTCCTAGGAACTCAGTGGGAATAAAAACACGGGCAAATTTAAAACTTTAATATAGTGTAACTTGTATGCAAATTATAAAAAAAGTTGTGAAAGTAACTTTGATCTAGTGAAAACAAAGGTAGCAATTTTGGTAGAGAGAGACATGAAAGATAAAAGAGTCATAGAAAAGAGGGACAGAGAATGAGAGACATACATAGGTAAAGAGTGAGTGGAAATGAGAGTGGTCAGAGTTTAGGGGCACTCTCAAGCACATCACGAGCATCTGATCCAGGCTGTGGGTTCTATATCAGTTTCCTACACAGTTTTCCTACAAGAGCACAGATCTGAAGGTAAATCGTGTATAGTGTGAACACATGAATAGGCATGTTGATCAGGACTTTTTTGTTGTTGTTATTGTTGTAGTTGGTAAAATTGCTAAAACAATCATATCTTCAACTTTTCCTGTAGTGTGTACCCAGCTTAATAATGTGAAATGTCAATAATCCTGTACTTCCTGCTGATTGCAGCCTACTTCTAGATAAAGGACCATCAACCTATGCAATGCAACAAAAATAAGTTCTTGGCATTTTTACACATTTAAAATTGGGGGAAAAAAAATAAAAAAATATATATATATATATATATATATATATGTATAAAATATATGCTGGATACGCATGCATATGTGCCATATAGTCCTATCAGAACGCACGGGAATAAATTATGAAATAAATTAACAACTATTTAATACTCTAATCATTTATAAATAGACATTTAAAAAAACAAAACTCTTTTTTACAAATGATATGACAAAAAAACACGTACTTAAGAAAAACCCAAAACTTGAATCGTCCACATCTGCATGGCACACCCTCGGCACCTCCTTAGTGTACATCGCCTACGTTCATCAGCCCCTTCACACCCCCGTTCCATGTTTCAGGTGTTAGGGTTCTGTTCACAACCACTTCCTTAATTACAGCCATGGAGCCAGACACGTGATATAAACGTTTTAAACTGTTTATTGCAGAAAAGTATAGTCCAGGTAAGGCAAAAATAAACAGTAACAGTTCAGGCTGAATGGAACAATGGGTTTCCAGATCTTGGCAAACAAGCAGTAAATAATAAAGAAATGCAGCAGATGACTTAACTGAAACCAGTTTGCAGCAGTAGTCAGAAACATGCAGGTAAATCAGGAACAGAGACACACATGAGCAGGCTAGGAACATCAATGACCAGCAGAGGATTCTGGTAATGGCAGGCATATATAGGCCACAGACAGGTGTGGATAATTAACTAGCAGTGCTAATTAACCCCTGATAGTAGGAACGGCTGAACAGCAGCTCCTCTGGGGAATCACAGGTACTGCAGGGTAATATGCACACAGAGTAACAAGGCAAATCATAACACTGGGTAAAATGCACACAAAGAAACAAGGCAGATCGTAACATCAGGTTGAACAAATTAGTAAGTAGTAGTCATTTACATTCAGACATGAATTGCATGTAATAAAGTAATAAAATAATTCCTTCAGCAAAATAAACTTTAAGAATAAAATTATATCATTGTTTATTTACAAAACAAAAAGCTAGCGCTGTGATAACATTATCACTCTCATTTTCAGTCTCTGAAAACTCTGTCTGTTCACATTCCAGACAGTTACTTTTAGTACCAATAAAAGTAGGTTGTACTACAATTTACAAATATCATATTACAATTGGCTGAGAAAGTATATAGGCGTATCATGATCCCCCCGGCTTCCCTGGATGCAATGGAAACTCTGAAGAATTTCTTGCAACTCTTTGTTCCAACATCTCTTGATTGGAAACATTTGTTCTTTGAATAACTCCTTCATTCCTGTTCATATCCTATTTATCAACTCACACGAAAGGCTTATATAACATATGACATAATAAAACCACATCAAATATAAATGATATACTAAAATAAGATAAAATGTAAATATTTTCATATTAATAAATTGTCTTCATCCAAAATAAAACACCTTTGACAGCCCCTCATTTGATAGCTCTCTAAACTATCACACAATATTATAATTACGAGGTTTAATTTGTTCATACAGTTCTATAATTTCTTCCCATATATTATTCACTCTCTTAATTTCTTTACTCAATGTTGTCTTACAAAATTTCAACAGTACTAGTATACATTTTAATACAAAATAGATAACTAACAATATTCCTAATATAAAAAAAATCTTCCTAATGAATGCATCAACAATTGAAACCATGTACTAACACCTGAAAAATTATTATTATATACAGGTATTCCTCACTTAACGACCGACCTATTTAGCGACCATTCGGACTTACGACCCGTTGTTACGTCCGGCTCCGCTGCTCAGCAATAGGGGAAATTAATGACCTGTGCCCTTGCGACGGGACATAACCACGCCCGTAGTACCCGCATAGTTTCTTTCTGAGCTGAAGAAGACAAGACAAGACGCACCTGATACCCTTGCAGTCTCCATCGTGCAGTAAGTTAGCTCTACAGTACTTGAAAGCACTTGGTTCTGAAGTAATACTGCAAGGACATTAACTAAACATAATATCTTTTTACTAAAGGGAGGAATATAAAACTGCATATGCACATGCTGATTTTTTATTGCCATGCATATGTATACAGTACTGTACTCACTTAGCGACCAATTCGCTTAACGACCTAGTCGTTGGAACGGAACTAGGTCGTTAAGTGAGGAATACCCGTATTGTTTTTAATCTAATAACGAAAACCTTGTATCTAATGCAGATAATGTCATGTTATATATATATATTTGCAAAATCTCTCTTTACTTTTATTACTTCATCCATATAATTATCTTCTCCAGATTATGTTTTATTTGTCAAAAAGGTACAACTTTATGTTTCATACTTCGTCTGTAATGTTACACAATAACCTCTTGTTTGTGCACTAAAATAATTCAAGATCAATCTATGTTCTATTAACTATATTTTAAAAACTTGAAGTTCTTTTGCAACATAACAAAAGGTTTCATCATACACATTTAATATTTTATCAATCAATGTAGCTAAACCTTGGATACAAAACAAATTCATATTTCTGTGTGCAGTGCCTATAACTTTTAATATAATCCATACTTGTACCAGTTGATTCACTAATAAGTTGTGATACTGGTTGTTATTCACTCTTTTCATCACTTCTTTCCTTTCTTTTTATAGTCAAATACCTATTTAATACTTTTTCGATACAATTTCCTTTAAATCATTTTGTGTAAATACATTAACAACTGGAATCACCTAACCTAGATAACATATTCTACCTTAATTCAATGGTATACACTTATATACCTTACTTCCACATTTGTAATATATCATCTAATAAAATACATGGTATTGCTACATGTAATATATCTATGTATACAATATCTATAAACTTTCCGTGCTTGTTTTTCTCTAACTGCTCTTTACAAACACCATCTTGTAACATTATAATATTTTATTTCCATGCTACTGTTCCCAAAGATCTCTTTGATCCAACATATCTAAATTTTAGATTTATTTTTAAATGCAGAACTTTTCTCAATTTGACCTAGATGTTCATTTATCTCATCTATAGGTCTATTAGTAAAATTTATACATATAACACTTTCAGTCAATACATGTGGCAACAATTTTAAATAAAGAGGTCCTGTTTCATTATATTTCCAAGCAACTGGTCTTTCCTCTGGCAAATTAAGCAACTCTGTAAGATTTAAAGGTATTGGCAACAATTCAACATATTGGTGTCCATGTAGGGTATGTGTACATATCCAACAATTAGTTTAATTGCTCGTCCTATCATACCATTGTACACATTTTCAGAAGGTTATTGCAATATTGACATATACATATTTCAGTTGACAGTCTCTCATTACAATCTTCAGGTTTATCTCCAATTACTTATCTTTTAATTCTATCTTATATGTGTCATTATTGTATGTGTTATTAGTTATGAGTAGAATGAATGATGAAGACAGTTCTGATTCTCTATTTTTTTACGACTATATGCCCCTATTTCCTCAAAACCACTACCGGATCTTACCATCAGGTCCTCATAACCAAATGTCCATAAAAAAAATAAATAATATAAGGTATAGTAATAAAAATAAATCATGCCTATAGCGGTGACAACAATAATAAGGATATTTTCCTTTGACTTCTGGGTCAGATTCTGCTTCCCAAACCACATCTTTGTCCAAGTCCTGAAACAAAATTGTTATATATGGTTCCAAAACTTTATTAGTCTCTGCATCTCTTCAGGTCACTGTCAGATCGACTACCTTCTTGCAGTGGGATATGTGAATCCAAGTATCTTGTTTCAGCAACTTTCAATGCTGTGGTTATTCCCATCGATCTGTCAAATAACTAGAACATTAAAAATTTCTGACCATAACATTTTCCTGGTTGTATATACTGACAGTTCTCAATAGGCATTTGTAGTACAATCAGTTTCAAAGTCTCTTGTTTCTTTTGTAACTGCTTACTCATCTTATTCAGTTACTTAACAGTTACATCTTGTATGCATTTGAAAAGTCTCTTGCGGGCTGATAATAATATCGGGTTGTCTTCTGAACAAAATCTCATATGATGAAAAAAAAAATTGAATGGAAGTCTGGGAGTGGTTCTGATACTATAAAATATTAGCGATAAAACCTCTAATCAAATCATCCCTGTATTCTTCATCACTTTACTCAGTGTATTTTATATACCATTAAATCGTTTCCGTAACTTATTTTTTATTCTTTAGTAAAATACATTAAAAAACAAAAACAAACGTACACATTGAAATGTGTACCTCTGTCATTCTCAATCATTGATGATATACCATATCTATACACAAATTCATATACCAATTTCTTTGCTGTAAATACCGCAGTGCAACTTGTAGTGAAATTACACTTCTATCCCACTTAGAAAACATATCTATAAACATTAGTACATACAGTAGATTACGACATTTTTTTTATTTGGATGAAGTCAATTTATATTACCTGTAATAAATCTCTGAAGGAGGGATATGTGATGGTTCTACAGATATGGCTTTACCTGGATTCTTCCCTCAGGCAAATAAAGCATGAACCAGCCTATTTACCTGCATGAGAAGAGAAGCCAGGTGCATACCAGTAGGCCTCAAGTCCACACATACCATACTTATGTAAATGAGTCAGACCATAGGCTGCTTTTGCCAGTGCTGGTAGGTAAGCCTTTGGGGCCACTGATCTATCTTTACCATCTTTCCATGTACAATTGGTATCTCGTACACATCCCTTCAACTTCCAGAGGGCCAATTCCTGTGAATAACAAAACTTTTACATTCTGATTAATTTCTGATCAGTAATTAACTGAAACGACAACAAATTCAAGTCCTGTGAAGAAATGTTAATTAGTAATGGACTTCTTGCTACACCTATTGTAACTTCATCTGTCCTTTTTATTACCTAATGCAATTGATCAGTATTACTTGTGTGATCTTAACACTTAATCACTACCTGCAATGACATCTGAATAGCATCTAGCATCTTCTTCACATGCTGAAAATATATGGAAGTATCTACTACAGTTAGACAATCTCTAAACCAGAGCCGTAACTTAGAATTCTAGCTCCCTGGGCGAGAAAGACAAATGCCGCCCCCCTAGCCCTCAATTTTAACCAAATTAACCTAAAATATTCCTAAATTGCGCCCCCCTTCAGCGTTGCGCCATGGGCGGTCGCCCATCGCACAGCCCTAGTTACGGCCCTGCTCTAAACCACCACAATGCACAGAATACATATCTACTATCTGTGTAGATGTTTAATACTTTTGACTTGCACCAACTCACACACTGTTGTGAGTGCTACTTATATTATATCTTATACATAACTTTCCAATCTCATTTTATCTATGATAACTACCATCTGTATAAAAAATTATACCTACTCCCAGTAAGTATGTATCCTCAATGTCAGATCTAGCAGTAAAGGTTCTAGTCCAAAAGTTCCATGCAGTCATAAATAGGCATTAATTCATCAAAAATTTCATATACTTATCAGTACTTTCATCCACACTCTGTGCATTCCCATGCACACTAATTAAGAACATAACAGTATTAAAGATATTACACCAACAAATAGTTAGATAAAGAAAAGCCATAAGATCTAATTTACAATTTACGAATCTGGCAGCGAAGACTTGTCATGTTTGTGCAAAATTCATCAAGAGCAAAACAGGATACGGAATGAAAAAAAAATAATTTCTGACTAAGTACTAGTTATTTTTAATGAATAATGCTAATGTTGCAACTACTTTTAAACAGATTGACAATGAATGAGCATCTATATTTAAATTTGTCACTATAATAAACAATAAGTATTTGATAGCTTCCATGCTCCAGCTACACATCCCTAGAAAGATGCTCACTTATGATTTTATTTAGCGACTAGTGCATATGCAGAATAACTCGCATCTGAGGAAAGATGTGTCAGTTCTTGGGTCAAGCAATAACCCAAATACTTAACATGAACTGGCAAAATTGCAGTTTATTTCTGGAAACCATGTAGCCATGTTGATATAGGAATATTAACAGCTAACAATAGTGTCTACAAAGACTGTAAAAAAAAACAAAACAAAAGTAAGTCATTAACATATGAGATAAATACAAAATCAGTGTGATATATAAAAGTCTCAGGAAAATCAAACAATAAAATTAATAGTTCACATAGATTGTAAACTTGCAAGCAGGGCCTTCTCACCTCTTTGTCTGTTTTACCCAGTTTGTTTATAGATTACTATGTTTGTCCTCAATTGTAAAGCGCTACGGAATATGTTGGTGCTATATAAATAAATAATGATAATAGTTCAACATTTAAAGTTCTCTGCTTTCCTTTTTTTTCCAGAAATCTACACATGTATTTTTTTCAAAGCCCATGGCCCTTTCCCCTGTTGTGCTGAGCACAAAGACATTTTTCCACTAGGAGTAAAAGGTGTGGGGGATGGGTCTGGTTCTCCATCCGAACAAAAAACAACAATAGAAATAATTCTTGTCAGCACGTGTAGCGCCCCCTGCGGGGAAACAGGACAGGCGCAACACAAAAGAACTTACCTTATAAACGATGGTCACCTCCAGTCCGCCTCCGATATCCCAGCTGCGATCCGTTCCCAGCAGATCCGCAGCCGCAACCCTTGTCACCTCCAACCACGTCCCTCTAAGAAAGAGACAGAGATTATGGCCGTGCCTACCAGGTAAGGGCTGTCCGAGAATACGGCAAAGAATGAGGACACGGTCAGTCCAAGCTCACTTGCCGCCTCCTCACTTTGCTCTTGCCAAGGCACGGGGGACTACAGGCACTTGAGACCAGGACTGGTCCCGCCTCAAGTACCTGGCACACCTGCCGGTGAGGGCCGAACCGAAAGGGGAATCGAGCGTGATACTCACCGGGACACTCCCCCTTCCGATCCTGTTCTCCTGCACCTTTCCGACACTTGCAAACGACAAGGAACACACAGCCTCCCTCTACGCTCTCAGTGAGACTAAGATGGCACCCACAAACTAAAACTGACTACAACAGCAACCCGACCCGACCCTAACAACGTTCTAATGGTCGGGAAAGCAACTACGTCAAACAACTATGTCTACCTAGGTGTGGTGCACTAACGGAACTGCTCACTTACCACTACGGGGAACACCAGCCGGTGTTCACGGACTAAACCGGAGGGCAGTTCCTAACCCCCTCACCCAGGTCGTACCAAGAAGCTGCCTTCTTCCTATGGGATCACCCACGGATCCTAAGGACCGGCTGCACGAGGCCCGACTGAGGCTCACTGGAACAGCACGCTAACCCGCGTACAGACTGCCGCCAGGAACAGCCGATCGAAACTGAACCACCCGACTGCCTGCACCCAGGTATCGAACACGTGTCCCACTCCGGAACCGCCAGGTAACCTGCACGGAACTGAGGACTAGGACTCTTAACCTGAACCACGGGACGCCCCCTGGAACTGCGTTGAGCTGTGCTGTACTGCCACTGACTCACTCAGTCACCCCCTCTGAAAACCAGTGCGACCCCAGGGACCTAAGGGACGGGAAAACTACGTGTGTTCTTCCCTGACTATGTGTACGCTGGTAACTACACTTGTCCCCCACAGCACGGGTTAGCACAGAAAAAACACAGGAACAAGAGCCTACCTTTAATGGGGGCCTGACGTCTTGCCCCTGGACACAGTTATGTAGCACACCCCAAAATACTGTGATACAAACAATACTCGCTGCACAGACAAAATAAATGCAGTATACAGTACTTTACATGCTACTCACCCGAGCACACCGCTGCTAGCCAACCAGCCGGTTGCTACAGCACCACAGGAGCCTACGCTCTACTGTACCTCCTAACTCCGTGTGCTCACCTCACACAGGACCGCGCCTACACTCACGAGGCTCTCACGCCTCTACCACACCACCGGGGCCGTCTGCCCTTCACACCATGGGCCTCTTGCCCAGTTGCACACAGAGCCTTGTGCTCTGATTAATGGGCCTCAGCCCCCTGTCTAACTCAGGGCTCTGAGCCCACTAACTAGGGCCTTGTGCCCTGCTACCTAGGGTTCTGTGCCCCCTATCTAACTAACAGGGGCTTATCCCCTTTATCAACAATTGGGCTATGTGCCCTAATACCTAATAGGGGCCTAGTGCCCAACTCCTGTAACAGGGCCTTGCGCCCTTTTAACACTTTATGGCCTACTGGCCCACTACTTTACAAAGGCTTACTGCCGCGTTCCCTGGGCCTTGTGCCCCTAATTCAATGTCCCACGGGCCTTGTGCCCGACCGTGGCCACGGGCCTAGTGCCTGACTGAACGTTGAGTGTACTTACCTGCTCTGCGCAGGATACTCAACTTGCCACGCCGTCTTCTTCCTTCTCCGGGTCTTCCAGACCCTCCAGCCGGCGGCGCCTCTTCTCCTCTTCGGCGCTGGGTCTGCTGCTGGGGCGGGGGCGCTCTCAGCCCTTACAAGGGCTCCCCGCCGACGATCTCCGCTCCGCCGGCTTCTGTTCTTGACTTGCCGCTCTGGACGTCCCACGACGTCCTTCTCTCTCCGCCGCCGACTCTCTTCTGTCAAAATGGCGCCACCCGGCGACTTATATAGTCGCTGGCGTGATGTCATTAGCCGACGCGAGTGCTGATTGGCTCATGTCAGCGCCAATCTTTTAAATGGCCGGGCGCGAGCAGGGCCGGTGCTAGGGTCCATGGCGCCCTAGGCACATTTTCAAAATCGGCGCCCCAGACATTTTTAGGTGTGGTTCACAATCAGATTGAATATTTTTAAATTATTTGGGCTATTAATTCTTTGTCTAAAAGATTTTAATTGAACAGTCAATAATGTATATTTCAAATCTTCCTGTTTCTTACTAATAATATATCACAATTAATGATCAACTCTTACTCCTATACTCTAGGGTTGCAATTTGAAGAATGCTTCTCAAAGTTTATGCTAAAACTTCAGCTCCAAATTTTAACAGCCAGTTATCTATGCTCTGCTATGTCCACATATACATACATATATATATATATATATATATATATATATATATATACCCATCTAATGTGACATTTTAGCTACATCTTATACATAATAATCCTTAAAAGATTTACTATTCTTTAGCTTAATCATGAAAAGTTTATATTAATCAACCTACAGGAGAAAATACACAATTAGCAACACAATGATATTAAATATTAGTAAATTTAGTATGATCAAAAATTTCATTCATGCACAGCATTTAGAATTATCACAGGCAATGAAATTTCGAAAACCCATAATAAATTTCTGCCGACCTAATAAATATGGCGTTTTTGTATTTTTTTCTAAAGTTACAGTTAACTATTTCTTTTGTACTAAAGCAGCTCCTGTGCCATTTATTGGTTGCTTCTGGTAGTGCAGACACTCCCTATTAAATTACTTTTTATTGGGATACTTCTCCACAATTTTATTGTTATCTTGTGTCTTTTCAGACATAACTGTTTCAGAATCACCTTGTCACGGTTTGGTATTCTGGACTCTTGGATCTACCCAAGAGATGTTACCCCTAGCAGGGCACGGAGTCTAACGGGCGACTGGTTTTCACCAGCGGTCACCGCAAGGTGACTTGGGTTTAGTGGCATTCGCCCGCAGGTCGCGGTCCCTACCAGGGGTGTTGGGCAGAGTCCTGGGGGAGTGATAGTAACTGGTGTAAAGTAGACACACTGGTAATGTGAGTTCTATACCCAGACAGCGAATAGACAACAGATGCAGGATAAATGTACAATCAGCGAATTAATAATGATTGGATGATCACAGAACAGTCTTGGTATATTGGCACAAGGAACATAGAAACAGGGTGAGCAGTGCCACCGGCAATGTAGTATGAATTAATACAATATAGCGGTATAATCAGTGTATTCAAATATAGCAATAGCAGGAACAGTCCAGCAACAAAGTGGAGATGGTAATGCAGCAGGTATATGAGACCACAATGAGGCAGCACGATACAGGAGGTACAAGTAACAGTCCAGCCAGCAAGGAGTGGGTAAGAACAAGCAGCTTAGATGATACGACCTGTAATAACCACTGAGCCACAGAGACAAATGTGGAGTAGATGATCTTGAATGGTGCAGTCCATGGAGGGGTAACACCGAAGAGTTAGATGTAACTTGAGCAGCACGACCCGTTTAGTAGCAGCACAATGAAGATAAGTGTAGCTTAAGCGATCCAGCCCGTGGAACAGCAATACAACGAAAGCAGGTGCAGCTTGAGTAGTGTAACCCATGGAACAGCAACACAGGACAGACAGGTGCAGCTTGGGCAATATAGCCTTTAAAATAGCAACACAGCAGAGACAGGTGCAGCTTGAGCAGTATAGCCTTTGAACAGCAGCACAGCAGAGGCACTGACGATCCAGGTGAGAGCACAAAGAATAGGTAGGAACCTAATCAGACAGGTAACTTGATCAACAGGCCCAGAGGAATGGGAGAAGGTGCCTTTTCCAGTTTAGAGCCAGAACCAGGAACCAATAGTAATCTTGCCAGCAACAGACAGGTACTCAGTCTGCACATGTGCAGATCAAGACTAAGGGTTTGAGGGCTGCTAATGAGGCACAGGTGAGTGTCTTAGGGCTAGATTTACTAAGCTGCGGGTTTGAAAAAGTGGGGTTGTTGCCTATAGCAACCAATCAGATTCTAGCTTTCATTTAGTTAGTACTTTCTACAAAATGACAGCTAGAATCTGATTGGTTGCTATAGGCAACATCCCCACTTTTTCAAAACCGTAGCTTAGTAAATCTAGGCCTTAGTCTTTGTTTATGGAAGCCGAATAAGCGCCGTGTGACACACCTAGTTCAGATTCAGGTGACTGTAAAACACTTTTTTTTTAATCAGATCTTAGCTCTTTTTCCTCTGTTAAACAATACTTTAATTTGTCAATAACTTTGTTTTCTGATTTTTCAATTTCTCAATTTCTGTTTGCACATTGTCCAAAATATTTTTATCAAAGGACCCTGCATAGTCATATTCATACAGCCTAACACAAATCACTCAAAAGACACACGTTTGTAACCCCGCAGTTTTACAAAATTAAACTTATTTTTCTATCTAAACCTATGGACAATCTTTCCCATATTTTACTGAGGATTTATCCCCTGCAGTACATAAATCGTTCATTATATTTTATATTCATCTTTATTTTATTTTTATTTTATTTTAAGAACTGGACTCTGCAGTACGCAAGTCCAAATTTCTCAAGTTGAAATGCGTCCCGCAGTGCGCATTCAATCGATAGTGGTCCCGCAGTCCCACTATCCAGAAAGTCTATTAGGCTTCACGTCTGAGAGAGATAGTCTCAACACTGTATTCAGTGACTACATAGATTTATTAACTCTTTATGTTATCTCTTAACTTCTCAACACTCATTAACGCACTCATACTCAGATAAGCAGTTCACAAAGCAGGCTCCCCTGAACTTCAGGCAAATATTTGTATATTGCCTACATTCCAATAACAGAAATACATATAAAAATGTAACACTTTAAACTCCTAATTTCAAATTCTAAAACAGTTACTATAAACAAAAAAAATAATAAGCTAAAAGTTCTCATTTCTGCAACACAAATCTCATTGGAAAAAACCACAAGATAACCAGTTTGCAATCCATGTATACATCTCTCTCTATTTCAAAAGGATAACTTACCTTCCTTTATAAAAGAGAAAATTGTCGACCATGCATTTCAAAATGTGAAATCCAAATGTCCTTTGTCCAAATCGAATCATGTTGAGTAATCTCAGCAGCAATGCCTCCAATTAATAAAGTAATAAAATAATTCCTTCAGCAAAATAAACTTTAAGAATAGAATTATATCATTGTTTATTTACAAAAGAAAAAGCTAGCGCTGTGATAACATTATCACTCTTATTTTCAGTCTCTGAAAACTCTGTCTGTTCACATTCCAGACAGTTACTTTTAGTACCAATAAAAGTAGGTTGTACTACAATTTACAAATATCATATTACAATTGGCTGAGAAAGTATATAGGCGTATCCTGATCCCCCCGGCTTCCTGGATGCAAGGGAATCTCTGAAGAAATTCTTGCAACTCTTTGTTCCAACATCTCTTGATTGGAAACATCTGTTCTTTGAATAACTCCTTCATTCCTGTTCATATCCTATTTATCAACTCACACGAAAGGCTTATATAACATATGACATCATAAAACCACATCAAATATAAATGATATACTAAAATAAGATACAATGTAAATATTTTCATATTAATAAATTGTCTTCATCCAAAATAAAACATCTTTGACACATGCAATTGCGTTCATTGTCTAATAAGCCTAATACCCTTGTGTCTGGGTTGTTTTCTTGTTGGGTTCTTATCCACTAGCCCATTAAGCTGACTTTCTCACATCCATTAAGCTGACTTTCTCATGGTATTCTATTCATAGTAGAGTATGACGCACTTTAGCTTTTACATATGAAAGCCAGAATAATAATTCTTAAGACTAATGTGTAGGAACCAATAATTTAGATTTTGTTTTTGCTTTTGTCCATATAAGATGTGTTCACTGCCACCAGGGACCTGTTTTGACACACTATTCAAGAACATGGCACAGGATGTACAAAACAAATACATTTCTAGAAATCTCCTAAACCCTGTTTATTATTGGTTATATCCTATTGTGGTGACATAAGTTTTCAAACATTATAAAAAAGCAGTTCATACTGTGCTCTCTTCTATACAAATGCATGAAAACATAGTTTTTTCCTTAATTAACTTACTAGTGATTAACCCAACATGATTTCATGTAGAAAACATGGATTAAGCACCTTCTCATTGATATTACTTGGCACAGGTAGTGAAACCACAGGTTACCCTCTCACTCTAACCACCTCTCACTCCCGCCTACAAGACTTCTTTATGCCGCTCACCACTTATGGATTTCCCTACAAAGCCCAATCAGACTTTCCCACAACCTTCAAATCTTTAGGCGTGCTCTAAAAGCCCATCTTTTTTTTAGAGTTTACCTTATCCCTGATGATACTATTCACACGAAAACACCATCACAGTTGTCCCAATATCCACTCTGAGCCTCTCCTCTAGTTTCAGCTGTGCCCTCTTCAACTTAGAATGTAAGCTCTCTAATGAGCAGGGTCCTCCATACTCTTTGTTTTCATGTCTGCATTTATGTTGTCTACATTGTATGTCCCGGTTTTATGTATATCATGTTTTCCATACTGTATGGCGCTGTGGAGCACTGTTGCGCCTTACAAATCTACTACAGGGGATATAGGCCGACCAACCAGCATCCCATGCAGTGAGCTAATAAAGAAAGACTCTGAGAGTATTTGGCAAAATTATTTTGGTCACAGTTTTATTAAACACTTCCTAACTTGTATTTGGCAGGCAAGCGGCGTGCAAGGCTAATAAAATTTACCACATTTTTCCAGTTCTCTCTAGAAAAATAGGGCGTGTTCTTCCCACCTTGTAGGCACTGCAACAACATCCTCCGGAGACCAGCCCCATGGCATAAATCACCCGCCAATTGTTGAAACCTGGCACGCCGCCCGTATTGGCCCAACCATTGAAGATGGAACCAGAAGTACGGCCATCTTCCCAGGGTGATACCGCCTGGCCCTGCGGGCTCCCCCATTTCTATGCCTTGCTCACCGATTTCCCGCCAAGCAAGGTCCTCATGACCCTGTCCATGGGGACCGAACCCCCCACCGCTATGACCTCCTGTAACAACAACCTCCTAAGCGCCTCCTGCACATTGTTAAACATATCAAGTGCAACCACTTAAAGGTGCACCCCATCACGCCTCTAAAAACCTACACAATTGAATGTCGATTTTTGCTTCTGCTGCTGCCACGGGAGGTAATAAACTTGGCAATAGCAGGTTTCACTTTATTTTGCACCCTATCAATGCCTGCCCCTGACATGTCTGACCCTACAAATCCAATACTCAAAAACCTTAAGCACATTCTCCAACTCTCAAAGCCAATTTTTACACTGATCTGACTCCGTTGACCCTGCCACCAAAAAATCATCCAGGAAATGCACCACTGATTTGCATCCTGTGCTGGATTCAAAACACCACTGCAAAAAGAAAATAAAGGCTGCGAAAAAAAATTAACATGATACTGAACGGCCCATTGGCAAACACTTGTCTATGAAATAATACCCATCAGACTGAAAAACCCATCAACCTAAAGGTTTCAGAGTACAGCGGCAACATTCGAAAGGCAGACTCTGTCGAAGTCAGCATATTGGATAAAGTCATTTCAATTAAAATCGAGCAAACTTGGTTGTCTTTGTTTGAAAAGATGCGTACGGTACGCTACGACATGAAAGGGCACGCTACAGCGTGGAAGGGCGTACGCAACTGCAACACGTGACAACAACAGTATTTAGTCTTTTACATACATTCGCACAAACACGCACACTTGTAAAATAGTACACATTAATGGTAGTTGCAACACATAGTCATTTATGTCGAAATATAGTAGTATTTATATGTAATATTATAAGTTATAGGCATATCAGTAAAACATATGGTACACGTTGAAAGAATCTAGTCATGTGTGGTATCATACTAATCCTCTTCGCATTTGCAACTGTCCGGTTCACTCTGTGAAGGAATCGCAGAGTACATACACAAGTTATTAATGTTAAGGAATTATGGACTATTATGATGAGTAATCTTGATGGGAAGATCAGAGCTCATCCCCTGGAGAGATGACCCCCTCCTTTGGATTCCTGAGCTTAAACTAGCCTATGATCTGCAACCCCCTGGACCCTCCTAATGCCTGGACCAACAGAAGCAAGCCACACCTTTGCATTGTTTTACTGTATCTCTGTTTGCATATAAGCAGCAGCTCCTCATCCAGAGTTCAGTCACCTAGACCACAGACTTCAGGACTGAATGACTGTTCACTGGATCCAGAGCGCCTGCGATAAGTAACGGCTGTACTTGCTATTATTTTGCTAATATATATATATACTGCTACTTTTGGAGAATAAATCTTTGTGCGTTGGAAACACATATCGAGATTCGACAATCGTTATTGGATAGCGACAAAACGCTCATAACAACTCTATGTCTAATTTTGCCATAAGGGCCCCTTTTCCATGCTCTTTGACCATTTTTACAGCGCTGAAGGATTGATCTTGGACCGAAAACTTCTCCCTGTCCAGAGCATCGCTAACTGATGCCCCTGCTAGGTAAAATAAGTGCTGGATCAGCCTAAAATTTTCTGCTGCCTTCTTAGGAACCAGTCCCAGAGGCAAAATGACTAAATTCTAAATGTGAGGCTCCTGGAATGGGCCAGCCATTCGGTCCAACATCAGCTCTTTGACATTCATATCCCTGAATATTACAGATTGCATGTTAATTGACTTCAAATTCTTATGAACCCCCCCCCCCTCTCTAGGGGTGTGCTTCTTGTGACAGTAATCCTAAAACCTCCGATAGAAACCTGCCTGCTACAACTCTGCTTCTTCCCTTTTTTGCATACCTAGCCTGCCACTGTAGCATACTGCTCACCTTTACTGGACTATTTGCCCTCTCCAGCAGGGGCGGATCTAGAGAATATTTGTACCCGGGGCGATGTAGGGGGGCGATTTAGGCCCCGCCCCCTTTTTCACATCTTAGGCTGCCGGCGGCTGCACACTATGTGCAGGTCCGTTCAGCAGTGACAGGCAGGGACAGTGTGCTCCCCGGATGCTCTGATTGTATTTAAAACACAATCAGAGCAGCCGGGCAGCACACTGTCCTTGCCTGTCACTGCAAACGGACCTGCACATAGTGTGCAGCCGTCGGCAGCAAGGCCCTGCTAGGGGGGGCGATCCCCCTGGATCCGCCACTGCTCTCCAGGCACAATCACTCTGGGAAGCTTTTGTGCTTGAATGCCTTTTCTTCTTGCGGTATCTTTGGCAGCATGATTTGCGCTGCAGAATGCACACGCATGTTTGAATCTACAGTGCGCCCTTGTGCAATGACATTAATTAAAAACTCAACACTTGGATTTTTCCTGCCTGACAGTGCCAGGCCTCCCTGCTCCAACCAGAGTACACAAACATCCTGCTTAGCCAATTATCTATAGTTTTGCACCCATCTTTTTTTCCTTGAGTCCCACCTTAATGTAAATAGATCAACAAAATTACCCTTCTCAATTTCCCTCCTGGTGTGTTTTGGCAAATGTCCCACCACTGCACCCAACTCACAATTGCCAGCTACTCTTCCCTGTACGAACAAACTTTCTTTCTGCAACTCTACCCACACAAGCCTCTTCCTTACCGCATCCACCCCAGGGCCCGCTAGCTTCTTCTTCCTCCTATTATCTACGCGTCGCTGCTCCCTTCAACGACTTAAACATTTGATTGCTCTCCGACTTGGATGAACTATCGTCACCTGAACTGTCACTCACGCCCTCTCAATCTATATAAACATCCATAAACTTAACCTTTGCATTACTTACATCATTAACATCAATTGTACATTAAAATTTTGCACAATGTTATTATTAATCTCACCATTCCCTTGCGATGCAATGAATGTCCTTTTGGCCGCGCTGGAAATGGCGTCAGCCGCAGATGATGCCCCGCCCTCTGCTCTGGACATGGCATCAGTTTTTCGGTGGACCTACCCCTGTGAGATGATGCACAGGCCGCTGCGCTGGGCATGGCATCAGCTGTCCAGTGTGCTGGTGTTGAGTGCCGCTGCAACGGGCATGAACTCTGTAATGTCCATCAACAGCTTCTGCTGCCATTGCCATTGCTTAGCACCTTGAAGGTAAGATCTTGGTATCAGTGTGTCAGGTGGTTCAGAGATGAGATTTTAGCTGTATGGTGCAGACTTCTGTACTTTTTGCCACAAGTTGTGCAAAACTCTCCAATCAGCAGGACTTCTAAAAAAGATACTGTAATATTTATTCAGTTATCAGACAACTTTAATGGTACTTAGGCAAATTTACTGACCACAGGGTCCTTGTGTAATATTAACTTATTAGAGCTAGGCAATCTTTTAGCAGTGAATGTGTATATTCAGAAATAATAGCACTTGAAATTAGATGTAATATGACACCTCCCAGTACTATTTCCTTGTCCCCATTTGCTTGTATCGCCATAAACCTCCCAGGTAAATAAACAAACATATAGCAAGTAGGTGTTTAGTTTGCATATCGTGCTTATAGGTGTGATGTGACAACCCCCTATTAAGTCTGTGCTAGCCAACATTTTTAAACCCATGTTATTCAATATTTATGATATCTTACACACTCTTGACCACATAGGATTAATTTGGTTGAATCAATAGTAAAAATCATATCAATAAGTCATGGTAACGGCGTTATTACACTACTACAGTATTTCACCACATTAAATAATCTACAGTCTTCACTGACATACCTATTATTTAGTTACTGTCCTACATCAGTATTTTACAAATTACACATATATATGCCTGCTATACTTAGCCCACCACCATAACATATATGCATATGCATTATTATTAATGCTGATAATGAGTCCAGTTTATCAATGATGACATTAATGCTGCTAATGATGTATTTTGAAGGAGTCTAACCCATACTTGCCAACTCTCCCTGAATGTCAGGGAGACTCTCTGAAATAGGGTTGATCTCCCTCACTTCCTGAAGAGTCTGGCATTCTCCCTGATGCTGAACCAATACAAGACGTGGTTGGCTTCGCCATCTGTGGCATGATGACACAGTTCAGAAATTGTGTTCTATGTCCATGTATTGATGCTGTCGAAGTCGTATAATTGGATGAACGAAAGTATATTGGTTAATATTGTTTTGCCGTGCGATCGCAATGCGTACGCCACGTAACACAGATCCGTACGTCAACTAACACAGCGCGTGGTGCGATCGCACGGTAAAATACGCACGCACACACTCGCATTACAACATTTAGTTATTTATACAATTCATATTCATATTGGTTCCGTTACACTGTAATTTATGAGCAGATAGCATTTGATTTATTATTAGTTTATATATATATATATATATATATATATATAGACATTGATTATATGTACACTTCAGTGTTATTAAAGGTTTAGGTTATAGGAAAGGTGTCATGCCTGATATCATATTGAAGCCCTATTCATCAGTAGCTGTCCGGTGCAGTCGGCGAAGTGATCGCACATTGCATACTTTAGTTATTGATATTAGGGAATAAACCTTTTGTATGATGCTGGCTATGAAAGGAGCAGACCCCCTGGAGAGACGACCCCCTCCTTTGGATTCCTTAGATTGAATCAGCCTATGAACTGTTTACCCTGGAGCCACCCTGTGTCTGGACCTATAGAAGCAAGCTACGTCATCTCTATTGTTCACAATGAAACACTGACTGTATATATATTCATAGCTGTGCATCCAGACCTCAGTCAACTCTGACACAGTATTCTAACAGATATACTGTCCACCGGGTCCCGTGGGTGTGCAGCGAGCGCATTGATTGCATTGGTATGTATTTATCTTTTGGTATTGGCTGTGCTGTACTGTACTTTATCACAATATAATAATGTATTGAATTGTTGACTATTTACATCTGCTAAAATAAATAACTTTGTGCGTTAGAAACACAATACAATCGCTTGGGCAATGCTTATTTGAAAACGATAGAATTACTTTAATAATGCCTATGGAGGTGGCCATTTTCATGGAGACCAAGATTTAATCAAAGACTGACAGGTAAGACAACACAACTTCAGTAATGGAGACAGATATGTAAAAGACACTTCAGTCTCTAGAGATTCATTAGCTGCTTTTCTTTAACGCATAGTTGCCTACTCTCCCAGAACGTCCGGAGACTCCTACATTTCTGGGACAAAATTGTGACAATCGTTTAGGAGGCGAGGACGAATTATGTGATTCGTCAAGACCCACGCCCACCTACCACGGGATCTCCATGAAGACAACTAGGAAAAGCTGGCAAGTGTGGTCTAACCACATAATATATTAACCTGTGCAGCATAAATATATTTTGCATTCACCTTGTAATGAAAATGTATTTGGTTGAGGAACGCTGAATACATATAATAGCCTTATAGTATAATAATAAATAATATATGACTTAATGCAGACCTGTACATAATGTCTGTAATGTAAATATTATTGGTAAGGTAGTATCCTATACCTATATATATCACCCACTGCCAAGTAGTAATTTAAGGTAGTGTATCTATAAGACTACATCAGCACAGGATGTGACCAGGAAGTTGAAGGAATAGATAAAGGAAAAGGAACCACAGCATGTATATATGACTACAAATCTTACTACTAAGCAATAAATGTTTATAATAACATACATGATGATTTGTTATTTTAATTGTAACCACAGCCTGGATATAACCTTGTTCCCTCCTGGTAATCAGCCTGATCAACATACAACTTCACTCCCTGTCTCCGGACCTAAACTAATCATGTCAAACAAAAAATGTCTGAGAAAGGGGGTGACTAAATGTTTGTACCATTAGCATGCTTGTTTATGCATGAATTAGATCAATGTCTCATTGTCTCATAAAAAACAAAAACGAAAAAACAAACAAACAAAAAAAAAACAAAGTCAAAATTACATCCTTGAACTAAGCAATTGTGCCTCTGCCTTGTCCCACCTTATTATAGTATTATTTTGCTACATACATTAACTTTCAAGTATCCGGACCCAGACATCTCTGCTTAACAATTGCTACCTAGACATATCGGAATGCAGTACAATTTCACTAACATTTATACTTTAATTCATACTTCATAGTTTTCTTATTTACTTATTTTAATGTAATTACTTTGTAGCATTAAAAAGACACACAATATTCAATTAATTAAAATAAAATGAATGATTCTAGATTTTTTTTTTATAAGAGTTCATTATTTAAAATTTCTTTATCTTTCCTTTGAATTTATGAATTCATATTTACCAGCCCCAGGGCTGATGCCCTAGAGCGTCCTAGTCTTCCTCTGTTAATTTAAACTCCTTGGAGGTCCAGAGGGTTGCTCAGAGTCCTTGCAAGACTGAAAAACTATTTATAATAAACTTCCTTCCCCCTCTCCTTTAACTACCCTCACATTGTCCTGCCTCCTGTCTCGCCCCCTCCTTTCCCTGAGTGGCTACCTGCACTGCTCAGGTGTAACAAAATAGGATGGACTTTGTTGTCTGCCCCTTTCTTCATGCCACTTGCATCGGGCCGCCTAGCGACCATCCTCCCTTATCCCTCTTCGGCGCCATTGCTGCCCCTGCGATTCCTTTAATAATAATAATAATAATAATAATAATAATTGGCATAAAGTCCATTTCTAAGCAGGCGCAGAGCTATTTCATGCAAGATACGACAAAGGGACCTGTGTCTGAAGATGAATCAATGTTTGCTACAATAAGCACACCTGCACACAAGCCCGTCCCCGAACTTACCCTGAACTGGGCAGCCACTTCACTCTAAATTCCTCCTCAGACAACAACTCTGCATTCTTCATGCTGAGATCTGCCATCCTTGCTTGACAACATTCATCATTGCGACTCACTGGGAAGCCCAGGCAATGCATGGGTGGAGGACTGTACTTCCCTTTCTCGTTCACTAGGAGTCTGATTGTCATTTCCCCGTTTGCTGGGTTACATAAGCGACCTCATGAGACTTGATCCTCCTAGTTTTCATGACCCAGATCTCTGCACTGAGCACAATCTCATTTCTCAGTGACAAAAGCAGGGACTTGTTTGCTGTTGCCCTTCCAGGTTACAACTCTCAATTGCCCCCTAATCCAGTCCTGGGGGTAAATGTATCATGCTGTGATTTGGCATTTTCAGTGATTTTCTTGGGCAATCTTAAACTCGCCAATGAATAAAAATGCAAGTTGACAGTAAATCGCCAGTAAAGTGAGTTTTTCAAAAATCGCCATTAAAAAAATCACTACAACGTTTTTTTTACTCCAGAAATACAAGTCGCTCGCTATATGTATGAAGCTGCGATTTTGCAAACTTACCCGAGATTGCTGTGAAAATCACCAGACTCAACATGCTGCTTTGGAGGGGTGACATCAGCTTGGCACTGCTGGCAAATGTTAACATAACATGAGGCACAATACAAGTTTTTACCATAAGGGAATCATGATTTCTAATTTAGAGGGGCACAAATTATTATTAATTATCTTACTGGGGGCTAAATTATTTTATAAAAAAATTAGTGGTCCAAATTTCATTAATAATTATATGTAATGGCAATTATTTTATTTTTATATTATATTATAGTGGCATACTATTTCATTACCAATGGGACAATAATTTTTTTTCTGATGTACTGATGTAGCAATTCTTAATTTTTCTAGATGGGGACACCATTTAAAGAATATACTTTTGCACACATGGTCACAAGTGCATGCTGACACTTGTAGCACTACAAGTATATTCTTTAAATGGTGTCCCCATTTGTCTTTATCGAAATGCTTTGGGAGAGAGTACATCTGCAGAAGAGTTTGGGTTGTCCATTGTATGACTAACAACATCCCAGTTATTCCATCTGAGAGTTTTTCTTTTATGTTCCTACCATCTTCAACCTGCTATGCTGCCACTTTTAAATGCATTTTGTTACTTTCTGTATATGTCAGAACAACTCATTTTAAGTTTGCAATATTTTTCTGTGTTCATAGTAAATGATAATGCACTATTAGTATTTCCTCTTTACTTAATGGTGAACTTATAAAGTATGAAATATTGAGCTGGGAAGCACCCTGTATGGTCTGGGAGAGTATTAGAAGTTATGAAGTGTTCAGCATATATTCTTTTGAGATGTGGACGAAGATATCTTTCAAAAATACTTTCATACAGTAATTTTCAGTAAGTGTATACACAGATGGGCAGTGTTTGTCCTACTCAGTGCTTGGATGTGTAACTAATGAGAGCACCCTACCCATAATTCACCACTGGTACTTGGCACACTTTCCATTATAATGTGTCACAAGGTGGTGTGAATAAACTCCATTCATATACTACACCGCATTTAATCTCTTTTGTTTTCATGACATTTGAGACTACACATTGTCGATATAGGAGAAGATAATTGAGATTTTTAATGAGTGACAGTACTCTGACTGTTTGGTCTTGTAAAGAAAGATTACGATGGAAAGTGGTAACACCAGCTTCATTTTCGGCTACAAAGTATGGTAGTAATCACATTCATATATGTTTCAAGGGAATGTAGCAGATCATCAAGAAAGATTAGAAACCTCAATCCACTTTTATTGGATTTATTTAGAATTTTATTTTGATGTTTATACTTATCACAAACACCATCACCTGCTCCCTGGATTGGATTTGTATATGCACAACAGTACCCACCCCTGAATTGTGCACACACATACCTATGCCCTCCCTGGACTTGTGCACCAATACATCTGTGGTTTCCACTGACTTATGCACCCACACACCTGTTGCCTACATTGACTTGTACTCACATTCATCCTTGCCCGCCACTGAGTTGCGCACTCACACAGCTTGGCCCACCCTCGACTTGTGCACCTGTCTGTGAATGCCAGAATATAACAACCTGCAACCAATTACATAAACAGATTGCTCAAAGCAGTACAGTCTAATTTAGGTGATGAGTGTGCTGATTTTGTGAGAGACAGTGACCTGTTCACTTGATTGCAGCAAAACTTCCAAATACAGTATTCTTATATACTGAACAGCTATCTTCTACTACTATACTTTAAACTCAAATTTCTGTCATATAAATTGACCAATGAAAGATGTACTTTGTGAGGAATAAGTATTTATGACATCATATGGTTCCAGCAAAGCTGCTAAGTACAGTGTGCTTATAGACTACACAACTATCATCTACTACTACACTTTAAAACCATATTTCTATCAAGTAAATTGACCAATGACAGAATTCCCTTGTGAGGTATAAGTATTTATGAGGGTAATGGGGGCAGGAAGCCAGAGTTATATAGTGTTGTCATCAACAGTACAAAGTAGGCATAAGACTATTGTGGCCATTTTGGTGTTATGATGGGCACAGAGCTGGATATGGTGGACATTAGAATGGGATGAACATGAAAGTGCAAGGTATCAGGTTCCATATTATGGGCATGAGGCTGTTAGCCTGGACATAGGGCTGTGTATATTGAGTATGGCACTGTGGTACGCATAGGGCTGTATGCAGTGGGAATGGGCTGGATATGCACTAGATGTTTTTTGCCATATTGCGCATACTAAGTATTTATTCTTCTGGTATGCTATATGTCATGTATGCCCTCCATACTTGAGAAATTGGACAGCAATGATCTATGGATTTCGCATTTCATGGATGTGACTTTAATTGAAATTTATTTATATTTTCTTTTACAAGGTTTTTATTGTACACCCGACAGCCATCAGTTGTTCTTGAGTTGGAGCCTACTATTGGCCATTGATAATGGGTATATACTGTGTCTTTAGTGCATTTTCACCATTTCAACCACCATAATAATTCTTCACTTATATAGCGTCTTTCTCCCAATAGGACACAAAAAACTTTATATATTTGCAGAAGGTAAGGCAGTCATTTGGAAGGGCTGAGTTCTTAATCTACATAATCATTCAGATCAGTCCTTGCTCCACTGGAGAGAGTGAATGGAAAGCATGTGGAGCAGAAACTTAAAGTTTCCTCTGCTGCTGAGTACGGGAGCAGCAGAGGTATAAAAATGTTAAAATGTCAAAACCTACATACGGTGAATGTGCTGCCTGTCACATCTATGTAATGTGCAGCCACACATGTGACAGGCAACACAGCGGGTGCTAAATTGAAAGCAATGGCAGAAGTGGGGGTATGGTACACCGTTGTATACTGTCACACTTTGACCACTGCACCAGGGTCCATTTACATCAGCAGCCAATTAATCTACCATAATTTTTTTTAATCAAGTATTGTTATTGAACATTTTCAATTACAACACAAAACAAACATATCCCACAAATTAAGCTGCACCTATTATATCCCCAACATACATAAGCTTCAGGCATAATATGGAAAAATATTGTTAAATTGACTTAGCAGTGTAGCTTCCTAAATAAATAAGTCAACAACAGCATAACAGATATATGTTGCAATAATAAAAATAATAAATAAAACACAGATGAGCTGCACAAACCTGTGCAAAACTCCCCAAAAAGAAAGAAGGAAAAGAAAACAGACATGTAGGGTTGAGTTTACAGAATTGTATTCTCATGAGGTTAATGTCATAATGGGAGAGTGATCTGGGATTCCTCTAGGGAGGTAATGCACATTATACATTACGTGAAGTGAAAAATTAAGTTTATGGGGTAAATGTATCAAGTTGCGATTTTTTTCGGCGATTTAAAATTCCTGCAAATCAATTTAAAAAAACAGCGATTTGAATTGCAAAATCGCCATATGTATTAACCAGCGATTTTGACTTTCCTAAATCTAAGTTCTGGTGATTTGTGTCAATTTTAAAACCCCTATCTCTCGCCTGTTAAAGACAAACTCGCGGAAGATTAAAAACAAACGCGCCCGAGTTTAACTGCAAAATCGCCAGATACAACATGCTGCTTTCTACAGGCAAGTTTGGCAAACATATCACTGTTATACTGCAGGGCATTTTATACACTTGCACACATTTCATTAATTTAAAGAAGCACGCATTTTTTTCTTTCACTGCAGGGCAATGTTAATATAACAGGAGACATAATGGAAGTTTATATAAACTATCTTTTTTGTTAGAGGGACAAAAATGATTATAAATTTTCTTATGGAGGACAATTTATTTTAATAATAAATTACAAACTGATGTCATCGTATGTATGGAAACAAAAACGCCCCTTCCTGGCTTACCAATGTATGACTCTCCTCAAGCAACAGGGGGGATTGGCACTTCCCAACCTAGTCCTATACCAAGAGGCTTGCATTTTAACTTTCCTTAGAGATTGGTCTCTCCCTCTTAATGCAAAGCCGTGGGTAGATCTAGAACGGGGCTCCTACTCAACCTTTCCCTTAGTAGACCTGCTGTGGACCTCTAAAAACGCTCGCCTCTCTTCCCTCTGTCGTCTCCACTTCATCTCGGATGCTCTGCTGATTTGGGACAGATTAATGAACCATCATCCTGAACTATCATTACCAACTTGTAATATCTCCCTCCAGGCCCTCTCTAAACGCATCCCAGATATTAATCTTGCCACCTGGTGCTCTAGGGGTGTGACCTCTCTTAAAGATCTATATGCTCAGGACTTTTTTCCTTCCTTCTCTTTTATTCAGGAGCATTTTATTATCCCTGCCAGAGATTTTTTTAAATACGCTCTAATTCACCACTGGACAAGCTCGGCCTCCAAGACACCTCACTCTCTACATCTACCTCCCTCCCCCATGGTTGACAGACTGACGAAAAGCCCTAACAGGGGAGGTATAACCTTTTGGTATCAATACCTTCAGTCTCTCACAGTCCCCACAAAGTCCCCATCCCAAATCAAATGGGAATTGGACCTTCACCTTAATCTTTCCCCCCAACAGTGGGTAACTATTTACTTCACATCACATATCTAAGTGCATCAATCACACAGAGATGCACGTTAAATTGGTTAACAGATTATACCTCACCCCGGCCACGCTCCATGTTATATGGCCCTCCCAGATAAAATTATGCTGGCGTCAATGCGACCAAACAGCCGATATATTTCATGCCTTTTGGGCATGCCCTATCATACATCCCCTCTGGCGAGAGGTCTTTGATTTTTGTTCTTCTGTTATGGGTGGTCCTATCGACATGGATCCTGGTCTGGCACTACTTCATTTATATCCCTCCTCCGTTCCTAAACATGACAGATATCTTCTGGGCCATATCCTGATAGCAACCTTAGAGCAGCGATAGCCCAAAACTGGAAGGTTGCTACTCCCCCTACGCTATCTAGAATCATCTCTAAAATTCAGAATAGTTTCGAGATGGAGACGATCGATATGCCTTATTCTACCTCCGCTTCGGCCCCAATCATGAAGTGGCACCTATATGTTACAGAAGGAGCCGGAGTACCTGGTAGACCTCCTACCCCTCTCCTACCCATTCACCACGAGCTCTACCGAAGTCCCACAGGTCGATTAGTAGGTTAATAGTTCCATTTTCTCTCCTCCGCAGGTCCATACTTCTTCATTTGGCTATGTTATGTCTATTCTTTTTACTCAGGTCAAATAATGTTTCTTCTTTGAGACTGTTTATTTTCATTAGCATATTATGTTATGTTACAATACTCAAGGAGCAACTATTTCCCCTCCCTCCTGGTGGGGGTACTATGTGTGTCCCTCCCCCCCCCCCCTCCACTCTTCATTGTTTAACTCCCTTTTTTATGTTCTGTATCCCATATCTATGCAAAATGTTTTCAATAAAAACTTCAGTGATGAAAAAAAAAGAAAAAGTGGAATTGTTGCCTATAGCGACCAATCAGATTCCAGCTATCATTTATTTAGTACATTATACAAAATGACAGCTAGAATCTGATTGGTTGCTATTGGCAACATCTCCACTTTTTCAAACCCGCAGTTTGATAAATTTACACTCATATCGGGTCTGTATTTCCTAACCTGAGTTAAGACGAGTGATCTTTTAGTTCCGTCATTCATATCCCTGACGTTCCAGGTGAGCAAGCGGATTCCCCCAAAATAGAATTACTTACAGTCGAGCTGGTCATCGGAAATCAGCGATTGAGTACATGAGTAGGATAATAAATGTACCACAGTCTGGAATCTAGAATCAACATCTAACAAACAGCCCTGCCCAGCCAGTATCACAGTATAATAACACTTTACAATTCCAGAATATACACAAAGCTGCAGGTTAACACACTTATAAACATCCAGACAATATTTTAAAATTTACATAATACCTATGCCCCTTTCCCAACCCTGTCCAATTACCCTTTCTAACGAAGGTATACTTGTTACCCAAAATAACAAAACAATCCACACTTTAAACCTTATTCCACTCTACTTATCTAACTAGTAAAACTAACCCAAAAAGTGTAATTACAATCAACTGAAAATAAGGGGGATATTATATCCTAAATTTTCTAGTAGAGTTTCTTCCATATCTATTAATCCCCATTACTGCTACTAATGTATAACCAAAATACTATTTCCTCATCTTATTTAATAAAAAAAAAATAACTCAGCAGTAGTGAAAGTGCTAAGAAGCTCAGGTAATTAAGAACAGGAATAACTAGGCCCCCTGAATCTCAGCCAGTTGTCTCCTTTTGATTTTATCGATTGCCTTTTGTGGGGTCGAAAAGACCTGTGATTTTACATTACCCACCACTCAAAGCCCGGTTGGAAATAACATTGTGTACGGTAGCTGAAGCTCGTGCAACTTTCTCTTTACTTTGATGACCTGAGAACAGCTCTTCTGGACATTCAGGGTGAAGTTGGGGAACACTAAAATGGCGTGATTTTTAAACTTCAATGGAGGCTGTTATAGATTGAAGTACTGGTTGAAGGGAAGAGATATCACCCTGACTCTGACCTTCTTAATCAGATGATGAGTGAAGAGGCTGAGGTACCTAAGGCGTGTAATTGGCATTACTAGGAGAAAAATGGCAGGTATATCTTTCCAGTCTAGCAGCAACGGCCATTGTATGCCCGATTTACCCATTGTGGTAAGATATGTGCCACAGACAGAGGTTTAACAACACCCTCTACCATAGACCAACTGGTATGTTTCAAGTGCCGTTCATATCACAGTCACATCCTGCTCTTACAGCAATGATTTGCAGATAAAGACAGATTTTGGAGCAGTTGAATATAAAGTCTTATATCAGCCCTTTTCAGTCGGAGAGTGCAGGAAATAAGGTAAAAAAATTTAAACAAAGAATCGCTGTATTCCCACCAGATTTTCACTCTACCCACCTTTACCTACACTCTCCAATCCACCTGTCACGACTGGTAGTGGGTGTATGACTGGTAGAAGGTACCTGCTGTTGTTGGCGCAACTCAGAGAAAGGCGCGGAGTTTAACGTGCCCCTGGTATTCACCAGGAACCCCCGCAAGGAAGTATGGACTCCGCTGCAGGGACACGCAGGTCGCGGTCCTTCCTAGAGTCCACAGCGAGATACAAGGGGTTGTCAGACAGGCCGGTTCAGCAACGTTCAGGTAGATGAGGTACAAAGGGAGATCCAGAAGAATGGTGAGGCAAGCCGGGTCGGTAACGTTCAAGGAGTGCAGTACAAAGGCAGAATCCAGATAGGGGTGGTCAAACGGTCCGGGTCAAAAGGGTCACAAGCAGCACGAGGAATGTCAGGGACAAATACAGCAACTGGAACAAACAAATGCTGGAGGCAGGAAGACCTGATACTCTGGCACTGATTAGAGGGCAGGAAGAGGTTTAAATAGTGTGGAGGTCCAATCAGCATCAGCGCTGCAGCGCTGTCATACCTGCCGCCGGGAATCCTACATAGCGTCCCGTTGCCTAGCAACGGGGCGCGTCATACAGCAAGGGGTCAGGCAGGGGGAATCTGGAAGTGATGCGTCTGGTTGCATAGCAACCAGACGCGCGGTCAGGCAGTCAGGCGGCCATGCGGACGGCGCCTGACACCACCCTTAATTCATTCTCTCTAGTAACTCAAGATGAAGTCTCTGCACTCATTTTATCATCTCACCCTACAACCTATCCACTTGACCCTATTCCCTCCCAACTTTTCCGCTCACTCTCTTCCACTGCATGCCCACATCTAACTCAACTCTTCAACTTGTCACTCTCCAGTGGCACATTTCCATCCTCCTTTAAACATGCACTCATCTCACCTATTCTAAAGAAACTCTCTCTCAGTCCAGTCTCTCTCTCCAACTACCGCCCTATTACTCTCCTCCCCTTTGCCTCCAAATTACTTGAGCGATTAGTGTTCAAACGCTTGTCTCACTTTCTCTCCTCTCATTCCATTCTCGACTCTCTGCAATCAGGCTTCAGCCCCCAACATTCCACTGAAACTGCTCTCACAAAAGTGACCAAAGATTTACTTACTGCAAAATCTAAGGGTAATTTCTCCATACTCATTCTCCTGGACCTCTCTGCTGCTTTTGATACTGTTGATCACCCTCTTCTCCTAAACACCGTTCACTCCATTGGCCTTTGTGACACAGTTCTTTCCTGGTTCACTTCCTACCTATCGAACCGCTCCTTTAGTGTTTCTACCTCTGGCACATCCACCCCTCTACTCCCATTATCTTTTGGGGTCCCTCAAGGCTCTGTTCTTGGCCCCTTCTTTTTTCATTGTACACTTCCTCTCTTGGGGCACTAATTCGCTCATTCAGTCTCCAATACCACTTCTTTACTGATGACACCCAAATCTATTTCTTCCCCTGACCTCTCTCCTTCTGTTCTCGTGAAACCAACTTTCTTTCTGCTATCTCCACATGGATGTCCTAACGCTACCTAAAGCTCAACATGTCAAAAACATAGTTCATTATCTTCCCTCCTGTGACCACCTGCCCTCAAATCTCCCTCACTGTCAATAATACGACAATTTCCTCAGTCTCCCAAGACCACTGCCTCGGAGTGACACCTGACCCCGCCATCTGCTTTATTCCTCACATCCAGACTCTCGCCCAGTCCTGTTGACTCCACATTAAAAACATTGCCAGAATACGCCCTTTTCTTACTCAACATGTTACAACTCTTGTGCATTCTCTCATCATCTCCCGTCTTAACTACTGCAGCCTCCTGCTATCTGGCATTCCTGACACCCATATATTCACTCTTCAATCCATCCTAAATGCTGCTGCAAGACTGATCTTCCGCTCTCATCACTCCACATCTGCTGCACCACTTTGCAAATCCCTACACTGGCTCCCTGTGTCCTCCAGAATCAAATTCAAATTGCTCACCCTTACCTACAAAGCCCTCAACAACACTACCCCTGCATACATCTCAAAATACTCTCCCTCCAAAGACCCTAGGGCTCCCTCTATGCAGGAGTTACGGTCGTACATAGGACATGTCGCAAGCATGGAAAGTATAACGTGCTACCTTCATGATAAATCATATAACTTTGATAAGGTGTGGGCCCCGTGGTACTTTCTAGAAAGCCGTAGCTGCCTTTCCAGTACGGCTCCTCCTCCTGCAGATGGAACATAGCTCTTGGGCCGCCTCTGGACCCCCCAGGCTGGAATTGGTGCGCGGATGGTGAGTAATGTCTGTATGCTACCCCTCTCTCGTGCAGTCATTGTAACTGTGTGCCCTAGCTTTTCCTAGCAATGTTCCAAGTTTGCATGCCTATTGGTTTATTAGTTATATTGTTGACAATATTTGTGCCTTTCTACCCCCCACCCTCCCTTCCCTTCTCTTTCCCCCACCGATATAAAAGTATAAAACTCAAAATACTCTCCCTCCTGCCCACTTAGATCTACCTCTGACCTTCGCCTTGTCTCGTCTCTGGTAACCACCTCTCACTCCCACCTAGACTTCTCCCGTGCTGCTCCCCACTTATGGAATTTCCTACCACTCTCAATCAGACTTTCCCACAGCCTTCAAATATTTAGATGCTCTTTGAAAACCCATCTGTTTTTATAGGTGACCTTATCCTTGATACCACTATTCACACTAATGCACCCTCACAACTGTCCCAATCTCCACTCTGAGCCACATTTGCTTTTCTTGTTTCAGCTGTGCCCTCTTCCATTTGGAATGTAAGCTCTTTTATGAGTAGGGTTCTTCATACCTTTTGTTTTCATGTCTGTATTTATTTTGTCTAACTTGTATCCCCCTGTTTTATGTATGTACTGTTTTCCATACTGTACGGCTCTGTGGAGCACTGTGGCGCCTTACAAATCTACGATAATAATAATATTAGATGACACTATGTGCAGATATTAAGTTTGCGGAACTGTATAAACAACAGTAAATAGTCACTCTAGTGTTCTATTACTTGGGGGCAATCTCATCTCGCTAATCAACCTCTCGCATCAAATTATTTGTGGTTTAACAATCATCCTAACTATCAAACACCTGGAAACTAAAGTGACTTAGCAAAATTTGACACACATGTTTGAACGGCATTAATCAGTCTGTTTCAAGCAATAAGACTACAGGGGTAGGCTAGAAGGGATGCTTTAACGCTTAATCGATTACAATATCTGAATAAAGGATACTTTGGAAAATGATCTATGCAATACTGCCTGCAACATATTTATGTAAAACTTTCATTCTAGTTCCAGTATACATTTTTTTTCTATATTGCTTAACAAAAATTTAAACAAAATACTTTTTTGGACAATATTAGAATCCTTACATGACGGAAAACTAAATCCCAACATATTTTGGTGTGTTAAAATTTAGTAAATTATAATGCCTTATCTTTCCTTGATCACAGAAATTGATTTTATATTTAACAAAAGAGGCCTTAACCTTGATAATAAAGAATTGTATATGAAATCTGAGCTTCAGCAACCAGATCATAGATTTAGTTAATACTTTTGAGTTTATATTGTCTGCCCATCAGTTTCGGTGAATAGAATAAGTTTGCATAGAAGTGTTACATTTGTATAAAAAAAGATTTACTCTGCCCATATTGTATTACCTAGCCACAATACTGCTCATATTTTTCAGGTAGATTCCTATAGCAGCTGTCATTTAAAGATGCAATGCTAAGGGCACTGAACCAATGTACATGCATTAGTACCAACCATTTCCATAGCTTGTTAAATAACTTTACTTAATTTTTTTTTCTATACTTTATTGTTGTCATCAGAATTCTACATTACAGTATATGGGACATATTGCAGAGAAATTGGTTGGTATCTCTAGTTCAAGATTTTCTTTACCATCTTTTTCATCTCACACAACAATGAAATATCACTACACCAGGCTATCACAACCCCGATTGTCAGTACAATCTCATTATTCTCTAGGTAACAAAGTCAATCAGATGGTGCACCCAGAACATTTAGAATGCTTATACGGAGATTACAAAGGGAAAAAAAGGGAAAAAAAGAATGTTCTATATGGGGCACTCAGTGATTTTAAATATGATAACAAATAAAACCTAATCATTTATACTTTTAAAAATAGCCAGAATATTGGTCCCTGCCCGCAATCATTATTGTATCAACTTATAAGCAACATTAACCAAATTATTGTGAGACACACAGGTGGTTTTATATTCTTTATTATGTCAATTATTAAATGATCATATATGGTCCAGGATCACATAGCGAGGTCTGGTAGAAGGTCTACCATTTTAATCACCAATTTTCATTCTTTTCACTCTGTGTGGCATATTCAATTGTTGGCGTTACTGCCTAAAGTAACACGGCGCGCGCACTATTACCGTCATTACGGTACATTTCACGGTGGATTTCAGCTTGCGGCTCAGGGAGCAGCGGAAAACATCAACAATTGAATATGTCCCTGTATGTTTTTAATATTTCGCTTCAAGCTTACAAACTGGACAAAAGAGAATGTTTTTAAAAGTATAAAGGATTAGGTTTTATTTAGTATCATATTTCAAATCACTGAGTGCCCCATATAGAACATCATTTTCTTCTCATCTCATATTTTAATAAACAGGTATTTTAGAAATATTTAAGAAAGTAAACTAAAAAAGATTCACAAACTATGGCATTTTATTTCGTAGGCTTATTCTTACAATTTTTTACAATATAATACATTGTTCACCACCTATAGGACTCAATAAATATTGTATGCCGTGTTATAAGCTAAATGGCAATATTCCAAGTCTCCAAAAACACATATGGTCCAAACAAAATGGTTTTTGAAAATGAAATATGTCTTATTTAACAAAAAATTAAAATAAATGTAACGTCAAACACTAACATATCTACAAAAACAAACACATTTTGTTAACATGTGAAAAAAAAAATAACATCCCGACTTAATTTGCAGAGGCATTGTTATAGTCAGAAATAAAATCATAAAACAATCTACTGCTTATTCTGTATTAACACTGCAATTAATTTAATAGCTTTAATTATAATTCCAAGCAATGTACTACACAAATGCCTGTCAAAGTCACAAATTACATTGGGGGTAGCAATCTTAACATATATCAAATATTTATTCGAAAAGATTCAGCATTTTTACGCAGGCATTTTCCTCCACAAATAATTTTTACTGATTTTTGTTTGTGTAAAAACAGAAACTATAAAAAGTTAATTAAGAGGTTTTTTTTGTTTTGTTTCAAAATCAAAGACATTAAAAAAAATATTGTAATGTGTACAGCATGGTACTCTACTACTATGGTATAAACCTCTGTACAGTTCTGTAATCCAACACATTTTTCTCACAAAAGCTATCATGTTTATATACTGAATATGAATTCTTGTTCGACACGGTATGAAAGCCAAATATAGGAACATAAATTTAAAACCCAAACTAAGAAACTGCTTCAGCTCATACAATATGTAAACATGAGTTAAATTTTGTCAAAGGTGTCCAGAGTAGGGCACAAATTGTATTACTACTTTTAAAACCAATCAATCTGTGCTTTATGCAAATGTATGCAAAGTCAAGCACATGACATCTGCAAATATGAAAACCCAAGAAAACACAACACAATAAGGGTCATTTACTAAGTGCAGCACTCTTATAAATGTATGTTTGCAGAAAAGTGTTTGCCTATGATGCACATTAAATATTTGTATGGTCATACAGCTGGCTTCTGTGTATAACCACAGCCTTCTACTCATTCAGCAAACTGGAGCACTACCCTCTATAGTTCACAGCTGCCACACACCCATCATTTAGTGTGACTATTAAACTGGTCAGTTTTACATAATTCTATAATTAAAGAATAAGGAGTAGAATAAAGATGTATGAATGCATGAAATTACACTATTGTTGTATTTCTGTAGTGCAGTGCAGTGTGAATTACACTTTGCATCCAATAGGAAAATGCTTATAACTAACTGCACCTAAGATTAGGCTGTACAAATGACCCAGTTTGTGCTATGCTCAATGGAAAGGAACATACTTTGTAACAACCTTTTACACTTGGAGCACAAACATTACCCTTGTAATAAATAGTAGCACCCATCAGACATTCTAGTTCCATATGCGAGTACAGCGGCTGTTGTGTTCAGTGCAACAGATGCCATTTTGCATGCAACAAACGCAATGGCATCATCTGTGCAATATCACGGCAATTGTTTAACAGTTTGCTTGCAACTGACATTGTAAAAGACCCTTAATATATTTACTGCATAACCTTCATATGACATACAGTAATAGCCTCCTGCTCCCAAAGTGGAAGGCATCAGGAACAAAAACAAAACCCCCAGACTAGTTGGAAACAATTATTGCTTGAAGAAAAGCAGTTTACTTCTACTTCATAAAAAGTGCACTTAAGTGCATGGACAACACATCAACAATGCAATAGAAAATAGTGCCTGTCTTTTCTTTCGTTGCTGTGCAGTATAAAAAATAAGTCCATGGCCGCAACAGTTAGTGCAACGTGCATTGTCCCTCTGTCACCTGCACTCAACGACCATTGCATTTTGTGTTGAGGTTGATAGTGATGGCTCTGCTAATGTCAACATAACAGCTGCAGTGATGGAACTTGAGGATGGAGATGAAGACAGAGTGGAGAGAACTGCATCTGTGAATGATACCAAATTTGAGTAAAGGCAGTCAAGGAAAAAGAAACAAAAAAACAGTAAAAAAAAATATATAATAAAACCTGGAGATGTTCCCCTAACTTAATTCAGAAAACAGTTCATTGATTTCAACTGTGTGCATAAAGCAGGAAAATACTGTTGAACTCAAGATACTGAATTTTCAGAGTATGCCAGTAACACACTTTCACCTCTCTTCATGACAGCAGAATGTTTTAATTTGAGACCTGTCATAACAGCTTCCAGTTGGGAAAGGTACTAGAATAGAGGGCAGCACTAACACTAGTATTTTTTAGTTAATTATCTAATGACGCAAAGTATGCACTATGTAGCATATGCATTTATATGAATTTGTCTGAGCGCTAACAAAATTTTAGTTAAGAAGATATTACACCAAATTAATTTATTGTGACAAAATATATGTTTCCATTGCTGTTCTTTTTCAGTAAAATAAGAATAATCCCTACAGATAAATTAGAATTTGTTTTCATTCTAATTTTACCATACTTTATAAATGCTGTCACCAGCAACAGCAGCACTTTACTCATTTTGAAATAAATCTGAGCTTGCAAATGTCAGTAGTATTGTTATCTGCAGTTAGAAAACAATAACCGTACTGGTATGGTATTAGTTATCTGAAGAAATCAGCATATTGATTTAGCTCTAGTTATCCCAACTGATTTCTCAACCGATAGTTATCTCATTATCTAAGGTCTTAAACTGTTTCTAGGGTATATTGGATTAAAAAGAAGCTGAAGTGGTTTGGAATATTTAGGAATAACTAGTAAGTAAAAAAAGGTAGTATAAAATGAACATGGTATAGATAATAAAAAGGTAAGCATACCTTCCCTTTCCTTCTTCTTAAAATGTTTTTTTCTTCTATCAATGGAAGCTACCTCGGATTTTAATGAAAGGTAGTGTTTCCGAAGTTCTTGAAGTTTGTCCTGAAGAAATGCAATGCGTTCTACACTTGTCATATTTTCAAGGTCCGCTGCAAATGTAGTCAGAAAGATTTATAAACCTTAACACATACAGTCTGAATAAGACTTTAAGGGGCAGATTCAGTTTCTGCGCACATTATTACCATTACTACGGTAATTTCAACACTGATTTTTGCAGCTGTGAGCCGTGAACAAAAATCTGCATTAAAATTACCTTACTAACGGTAAGAAAATTGCGGGGAACTGAATCTGCCCCTAAGTAGAAACGGTAAAACAAGTTCATATACAGAACAAAACAGGTATTCTAGGTTAAAATAAATACTACAGCATAAACCACAAACAAGTAGGCAGTTTTACTGACGATCAATGTTTTCCTTATCAGTTCAATGGGTTAACATAATAATAACTTAATTGTTCATTGCTGCTTTCATTAAAGAGGGACCTATTTGGAACTATTAGTCCCCAGATAGCAGAACTACTACAACCTACATGATCCTTGAATTAACTTGAAAGCCTGATACTGTATTTCTGTTCTTTTACTTTGTCTGTGCAAAATATACATGTTTCTACAAATTTTAAAATAAAATATTTAGGAATGAAACAATTGCCACTGTACAGAATCTTCGCAATGGAGAATTATTCAAATGGTTATGGATCTGTAAAACACTTAATCCTCTCAAATGATTAAAAAAATAAGTAGTAGTAATGTAATATATCCTATTAAATGCCATTAGATAACAAGCCTGGCATTTACAGTATTCCATAAATTGAGCTTATTGAGATGTATGCATTATTAATATACTACTGTAATAATGTTGTGCAGGGCTGACTGAACTACATGTGACCCAGGGCAAAAACTAATGTGTTTCCCAGTTATCATTTAAAAACAAAAAAATCAACATATAGAACCAAGCACGAAAAGTTACAGCACAAGCTGCATACAATTATGTAACAAATCTGACACAGACAATCCATTAAATAAGCGTATCTGTGAAGAACTTTATAGTAGTACTATAGAAGGGAAGGGACGGAAGCAATTAGGTGCACAAGGGCAGGCTGGGCGGCAAATGCTCCCCGGGCCGGTCCCATAGTGGGCTACCTTGGGCTGGGTCACCTGCATTTTTTTCCTCTTTAAAATATTCCTAATAGGTTGCTGAGTCAAGTCTTGCCCCCCAGGCTTAAATTTGCCAGCTCTCCCCTGTAGGTGCAGACATTTATGAGGTACACAATGACAAAAGGAGAATTTCAGTCTCCTTACTATTTTTCAGCAAAACCCTTCTCCTTTTGGTAGCTCCTTGTTCTATCAGCAGTATCCCGAAACGCTCCACAAGCTCTGCTTCAATATTCTCCAGACACTGTATACTACAGGTATAGGTAACTATTTATTCTGAGGGGACTGGGGAAATGGGAAAATAGTAAGCAGACTGAAATGTTCCTTTAGGATAATTTGGCTAAATAAATATGAATAAAAATGAATAAAATGGCTGAGGACCTATATAGTACCTCAATAACATTTTAATACACTAAACTAACCAAATTAAGATAAAATTAACATAAATAATTTAATGAAACTTGGGAGGAAAAACCTACATATTTGAAAACTCCACTTGTACACTTTAGGTAAGCAATCATTATATTCCTTCTGAAATGATTCTCTCTCTTTGCTTTTCACATATTTTCCTGGAGAAGACATTCCTGACGACATTTTGGCATGTTTTGACGTTACTCCAGAAAATGACTTTGAAGAGTGAAGCTTTGAAAGGCTTTCACCACCAGAAAGCTCCTCGCTATCACTGGTGTTAGCTAAAGGTAGAGAGGAAGGAAACAAATGCAGTTATGCTCAATACCAAAATTTAGTATTCATATGCATATTACAGTAACATTAAATATGAAGAACTCCATTAAGTAAAGCTAAAATATTTTATTCATGCAGACACATTACAAAGCCAGGTTATAAAAGGTTTCTTAAAATAAATTCTATGCGTGTTTCACAAACCACTCAATATTTTTTATATATATATATATATATATATATATATATATATATATATATACACACATACATACATACACACATATATATATATATATATTTTTATATATATATATATATATATATATATACATACATATATACATACACATGTATATATATCTATATATATATCTAATATAATTAGTTTTTTTGTCATTTCGTTAAATCTCTTTCTCCGATTCCATCTAGGGGACACTGATACCATGGGGTTGTATGAGGAGTTGGCACTTAAATAGTTAACAACTAAGTTTGCTGCTGACTCCTCCCCTCTGCAATCCCACAGACCTCAGTAACACTAAAGTCCCAAGAAAAGGGCTCAACAATACAACTAAGTGTAGTACAGCAAAAGGGAGGGAACGCAGTGTCCCCCAGATGGAATCGGAGAGATTTAACGTAAGTACAAAAATCTTCTTTTCTCCTTCATCCACTCTGGGGGACACTGCTACCATGGGGACCTTCTAAAACAGCCCCCAAGGGAGGGAATTCTCTGGTCTACTTGCCCGCACTTAGCAGACGTAAAAATGTTGAATTGGCAAAATCGCATAAAGATATGAATTGAGGACCAGGTTGCCACCCTACCCAGCTGCTCTGCAGATGCTCCATGGCAAGCAGCCCAGGAAGACCCCACCGCACAGGTAGAGTACACTGTAAGAACCTGAGGCACAGGTAGATTTCTACACACATAAGCAAGCTTAATCATAGATCTGATCCGACGAGCAATGGTCTGCTTGGTGGACGGCTAACCTCTCCTATGAAATTCGTAAAGAACAAAAAGAGTCAGTCCTGCAACCAGCAGAAGTCCTGTCCACATAAACCTGTAAAGCCCGGACCACGTCCAGACTAACAAAGGAAGAAGGCCCAGAAGCAATCCTTTCTCTAAAGGACTATCTCATGATTTAAATAAAAACCAGGAACCACCCTAGGCAAGACAGTAGGTACAGTCCTATGAACCATCCTATTCTCATGGAACACCAGATAAAGACCCCTACGGGACAGGGCTCCAAGCTCCGACACACGTTGAGTAGATGCAATGGCCAGCAGAAACAGCACCTTCCACATCAAGAAACGCAGATCAGTCGACTCCAGGGGTTCGAATGGAGGCCGCTGAAGAACCTCAACGAAGTTCAAATCCCACAGGGCCAACGGAGGAACGTTGGGAGGCTGAACATGAATAACCCCTTGAAGGAAAGTACAAATATCAGAGTGGAAAGCCAAGTAGTGCCGAAAGAAAATAGAAAGCGCAGAGACCTGAACCTTCAAAGAACTCAGTCTTAGTCCCATCTCTAACCCATCCTGAAGAAAGACCAGAAAACAGGTAATCTGAAAAAGGTAGGGTTATGACACTTCTTCCCTACAGTACATAGATCCTCCACACCTTGTGATAGATCTGATACCAGCTTCTGAGCCTTTATGAGGGTCTCCACTACCCTGGAAGAGAACTTCCTCGACCGTTCAAGGTTGGCTTCAACAGCCACGCAATTAAAGCCAGCCGAGGCAAGTGCAGATGGTGTAAATGGTTCTTGACTGAAAAGATTGGGCCGAGAGGAAAAGCCCAGCCTGAGAGGAAAAGCCCAGTCTGACCCTTCCACTAGAAGCAAAATGTAGGCAACTCAGAGTCAACCGAGCCAATTCCGTGCCACCAGAATGATCGGAAAACTTTCCAATAATACTCCTCTTAGGACCCGAGGAATCATCGGAATTTGGTGGAAAGTGATATCCTAAACAGGAGTCCAACCTCATGGACATTACCTCCACAGCCAGAAAAACTCTGGTTCTTGCGCAGAATGTTGGAACCTAGTGATTGTGTCTGGATGCCATAAGATCCAGATCTGCCAGGCCCATTTCCCAACTAACTTCTGAAAACACCTGAGGATGCAGTTCCCATTCTGCCGGAAGGATTAGAAGGATTGCCTGCTGAGATAATCCGCTTCTAATTGTTCACTCTGGGAATAAACACTGCCGAAATCACTGGAACGAATTTCTCCACCCACAAGAAGACCTGTTCCGCTACCTGCATTGCTTCTACACTTCTTGTTCCTCCTTGGCAATTTACATATACCACTGCAGTGACATTGAAGGATTGGAGGTGGACTGGTTTTCCTTGAAGGAGTGACTGAGGGCCGAAACTCCTCCCTGTGTTTCCAAAGACCCTGGAGATGAAGCTGGAGAACAACAGTTCCCCAGCCCTTCAGACTAGCATCTGTGGTCTTCAGAATCCAAGACCATAGACAAAAGATCGGCCCATCATCAGAAGCTCTTGAACTAGCCACCATTTCAGAGGTTGACAAGTCTCCCTGGAGAGTCTGATTCATTGGGTCACCAGATGAAAAAGGGGGAAACGACCAATGTCTTAGTAGATTCCACTGGAACGTGCGAGAGTGGAAACAACCGTATGGGAGGGTTTCGAACATAGATACCATCAACCTTAGAATCCCCATGCCCAAGCGCATGGAAAGACCAGGGTGACTCAGGATTAACCGTACAGAGAGTTGTAGGGATCTGTAGAGAAGGTTCTGGAAAAAGAACTTCTGAAAAGTGGTGTCCATTATTAATCTTAGAAACTTTATCTTCTGTGAGGGCATCAACAGGGATCTGGAATAATTGATTATCCAACCGTGTTGCTCCAGAATTCGAATAGACAGGGTCAGATACTAATAGAGAAAAAGGACCGGATAAGTCTTTGAGGAGAAAATAGTCCAAATGCGGAATAATGTTTTCTCGCAAGGCACGTAAACGTTCTGCCATTACCGCCATAATCTTTGTGCAAACTCTCTGGGCTGTGGAAAGCCAAAGGGGAAAGCCCTGAATTGATAATGGGAGCTTCCTACTGTAAAAACAAAAGACTGATCCCATCCAAAACTTGTCTACTCATAGATGTTGGTTTAGCCCCTTTAGGTTTAGAAATGATCGAAATGAACCATCCTGTTTGGGCACCAAGAACGGGTTTGAATAAAGCCCCCGTTGTTTCTGACAGTCTGGACATGATCCCCAAGTTCCAAATATCTTAGGTGTACGCCCCCACTGATATTTGAATAATTGTAGGTGACCCCCTACCTCCACAGTCGCGAGGAGAGTAAGGTCCCATCATGCGGATTAATATTTTATTTTATTTTTTTTCATTTTATTTTAAGATCTTGGGATTCGGACATCTTCTAGAGTAAGCATCTCTACTTGTTTGCAACGGTCCACGAATTGCAAGGAGTCTACCTCTATCGGCGGGCTGAACTTAGTTTGTGATTTAGGGGCATTTACCGGCAGTAAATTACCTTTACCTCCAGTTGCTTGGCTAATCATACTACCCAACACAATCCTGTGTCAATATATATAACAGAATAATCCTCACAATAGAAGAATCTCAACAATAAGTTGATAACTATGTGAAGGAATTAGTAAATATTCTACAGAAATATATTTTTACAGATGTGTGTATGGCAAAACTGATGTAGGGTACTCATCCCTCCAGAACCATGTCTAGGGCAGAGTACCCGCAGATAGAAAGCACCCTGTCAGACAGACACAGTCTGCTGCTGATAGAGAGCAGCCTTGTCAGTTACACACAGAATACTGCTGATCAGTGGCAGTGATACCTGTAGTACCCACAGACAGAGAGCAGCCTGTGAGTCACACACAGTATATACTGCTGACAGAGAGTAGCCTGTCAGTCACACACAGTATATACTGCTGATAGAGAGCAGCCTGTCAGTCACACATAGTATATACTGCTGATCAGTAGCAGTGATACCTGTAGTACCCACAGATAGAGAGCAGCCTGTCAGTCACACACAGTATATACTGCTGATCAGTGCTTGTGAAGTAAAACTGCTCAGGAGTTTCTTCAACTGTCTACTGTCCAGTTCCGTGAATTGGCTTCAAGGAACAGACCAATTTGTGAAGGGGGAGCAGTCCTATAGGAAAATAACATGCTCCTCCTCAGTTTTTATATGTTATTATTTAAGAAGAAACAGACAGGCCATAAACAATCACAGCATAGAGATAATAGTATAACCACGTTTGTTTTGACCCCGGCTAATGCCTCAAAACAGTATGGAAATTAAACTCTTAATAGTAAAATTATGTCTCATAATCATTGACTGAACGCGCATGTAAAATACTGTCTGCATTAACTTTAGATCCTTCTATAATAAAACTCTAAACTGTAGGTAGATATATATATAGACAGTGTTTTCTCTATTACCACAAGGAGCCTCATTAACTAGTTATTCCCCAGTGGGGTACTTAGCTGCTGAGGACAGTTTCACACTGTGCACAAACGGCCCCCTGGTCTCTTTACCCCACAGATAATTTGACAGGTATTGTGAACAGCTATAAAATTCTGCACAATAATTCTTGTTCTTATCAGACATTATATTTCTATTTTTTTTTTATTTTTTTTTTAAAGAAGTACAGATTAGGCAACTTTCACAGAGAAAAATACAATAAAATAATTACTAGTTCTGACTCTGGCTTATAGCCTCAAAACAGTAATATAAATATCTGTGGTAATAATAATGTAAAAGTGGAAGATATTGTATAAAATCACCTAAGTGCAGATAGAGTCTAGTTATAACCCTATATGCCTTTTGTAAACACGTATATATACACATATAAACAAACACACACACATATATATATATATATATATATATATATATATATATAAAACTCTGCTGACTTATATCATAAACAACTGCGGTACTTAGTGCAATTGTCAATGAAGTGAAGCCAGCAGCAGATAGATTCTCCATTATTTCAGTCAGGAGTCCATCTGAGGTAAACTCTAGCTGAATTTTCCCGCCTTTGGAGTGCACCAATCAGCAGGAGGGAGGCCTCCTTTACACTCCCAGCACTGGTGTTTTCTTTTTTAATATATATCCCCTATGGGGTACTTAGCCGAAACAAGGAGGAATTGTGAGGAGAAGCCAGCAGCAGTAGAAGTCCGACTGCGATGACAGGAGAAGGTGCGAATATCTCCCGCTCCAGAGCATACCACTGACAGCCGGAGAATCTCTCACTCACTCCCCCGCTGTCTGATGATTCAAACGCGCATAGGAAGCCTCTATCATCTCAGGCTGCCACATTGCGTTGTATTCCTGTATCAATGCCCATTCGGAATCCTTCCTAGGGCTCTATGAGATCCAAGTTCCCCCTCCGCCTCAGCGGGGGACTTGGTATCTCTCAGAATGTCCGGTCCTTGGACGGAGTGCGGCACTCTCTGCCTGTGGCAGCGCCGGACCGTCGGGACAGTGCAGTGAAAGTCGCTTAGCGCTGTCACTGCTCTTGATCAATAAACACCACGCTGAGCTATGCGGTCTTTCTTTTATAAATATTCTTCTTCTTCTTCTATTTTTTTAAAGGAAAATGGAGCATTGCTCCATTTTGAAACCTGTGAGAAAAAAAAATGTTAAATACATCCATCCTCACCTACACTCATACCAATAATCTAATAAAAATAATAAAATCTAAACCTAAGCAGCAAGTACTGCTAAGCAGTACTAAACGCAGCCCAACTCCTTGGGCACTTAAACAAAACTGAGGTCTGTGGGATTGAAGAGGGGAGGAGTCAGCAGCAAACTTGTGAACTATTCAAGTGCCAACTCCATGCGCCCTCATACAACCCCATGGTAGCAGTGTCCCCCAGAGTGGATGAAGCAGAAATATCTATATATACATATATATTGAGAAATAAGCACATGTACATTAGGTAGTTGCAAACTTGGTCTTGGGCTTGGTCTTTCAGCAACTCAAGGAGCAATTGGGTATTTCAAGTAATGTGAAATAAGCAAATGATGTGCATATGTATATGCTGCAAAAATATGTTGCAACAAATATATTGTTTCTAAGAGTTATTAGACTATGATTTATATATGTATATATATATATATATATATATATATATAATATATTTGTATATTTATTTGACAATTGTTGATATTATGCAATATCCAAACATTTTTCATGTTGCACTATTTCCTTAAAACACATGAAACAAACTAACATAATTCAAAATTAAACTACAAAAACAAAATAATTTACATTAACTTATGAACAAAACATACTTTGTTTATTACGCTTATGGTTTTCTAGGGTTGCAATCTCCTCAAGTTATCAGAAGATTTATATATATTTAATTATTGACCAACAACCCCAATAGGCTCCCACCTTAAGATTTTGGTCATGGCTGACCAAAAATGCTATTATTTTCAATAAACTATAATACTTTAGCAGTGGATACCCTTATAGTTCATTAAAATTTGTCTTGTATGAATTGGGAATATTACTCCATTTGAAAATTCCTTTGTGCCACAATCTTTCTGCAGAAATAAATCCATACTGTTCATACATGTATGCTGATTGTAAGGCCCACTGTACATACAAACAACCAATGATGTATTGGGATAGACAGGACCATCTGCTAATACAGTGTCCTATCATTTTTGCTTCCATATTGTATATCATAAAATGTACAATTCCATTTAAAGTACAGTTAACAAAATATAACACTTACTAGTTTTCCTCTTATGATTCACAGATGATTTGTGGCTTCTCTTTACTTTTTTCACTGTGCAATTTTCAAAATGGTCACCCTTATCAATGGCAAGTCTTTTTTGACCTATGATAATAAGAGAAGTTGAATAAATGTAACAATTTAACAACATTTAAAAGAAGCAAACAAAACTGTGGAAAATTAGCAAGCAAGATCACAGCAAGTTGTACATTAAACTTGCCAGATTGCTTTTATACCTAAAGTAAAAAAATAAAAAAAGGGTGGAGAGGAAATTATTACATTTGCTGTAAGTTGTTCTGGCAGTTAGTAGTGATTTTGTTAAAGAACAATTTCATAAATAGTTACCTAATTAGGTTAAAAATTGCAGGTTCATAGAGTTCAAACTGTGCTGATTACAAGGTTGAAAAAAACCCAATTGACCTGAAACATGATTGACATGCAATGTTCTTCTTCTGAAGACAGACATGTATGTGCTCCAAATACACCCCCACTCCCACCAATGCATAATCTGTTTGACATCAGCGGAACTGAATTCCATTGTATTCCATATTAATATGTGATCATTGCTAATTACTTATATATTGTTTGGTATACAGTCCCACAATAATGGTAATTAATAGACTACAAATTTGACTTTAGTAAGAACTTACCTTTCTCTTTACTCTCAGTTTCAAGGTGATTACTACTACTTGAACTTATACTAGCATCAAATCCTGTAGGTGAAAGATTTCCTTCAAACTGGAGATCTTGTAGTTCACAAGTAACACTATCCACTTCAATTGTGCTATTTGTCTCACTTTTCATACTTTCAACTTCTTCCCGATTTGGTTCCACATTTTCCAAACTTTCAAGTGTTGATTGCATTCTTCTATACTCATTCGAAGATGAAGTGGACTCTGGTGTTGTGGGAGGTGTATTCAGCAAAGAATTACTGCCACTGCTGGGGAAGTCTTTTTTATCACCAAATTCAACTGTTTTTTCATCAACTGGTTTCATTTCAATGGCATCAGTTATCGGTTTGAGAAATTCTGACAAATCTCTAGTTTCATCATTGATTGGCTGAGCAGTTGAATCAGGAGAACAATCATCTAGATTTATGTGAGATGGGGACGCAGCTCCCTCTGTATCAGAATCAGAGAAAAGTTCTTTCAAGGTCTTTTTAGGCCACTGTCCTTGAATACTTGACCAAACATCTTTGTGGTCTTTGGCCCTCGGCCTTTCTTCAGAATAATTCAGTATCTTCGCTCTTTTATCGGGCACATCTGGTAAACTTGAATAGAAACTGGGAGCTCGCAAAGCTTTCTTTTTGTCATCCAAACTATTACATTTTTTAATTAGAGAACCTTTTGGCTTGGGCTGTTCCTCGTCATCAGAGGATGTTATGGTATCAACATCAAATTGATCAATTGTCTCTTTGCACTTAGTAGTTTCATCATTTACACTGGAAGTTACAGGTTTCCCACATTCTATGAGTTTTCTTTTACCACATTTAATTTGTGATTTGGCTACCTTATCTACAAGATCCTTGACAAACTTCTTTCTGCTTGGAGACTCCAATTCAGAATCTGTATCGTCTGAAGACTCCTCTTGTTTCATAGCGGAGTGTTTTGCATCATTTGTTTTATTGTTTATACTAAAATAATTTTCCTCAATTTCTGGAATAATCTTCTCTTCGGCTCTTGAAGTCAAGTCGCTCGTAATATGACTCATAATCAATTCTTTTTTGCCTATATTCATATTCTGGGAACTTTGATCTGTTTCGCTGTCATCTGCTGAATTTTCAGTAGCTGTAAACAGAGGAATGATACATATAACACAATATATAATGTATAAATTGCAAACAAAAATAACAATGGAAAAAACAATACGTTTAAAACCTGGCATTATCTTTACAAACAATAGAGAAGTGAACTAAATTTGACTTCTCTATTACCGGAATCAGTTACGTTTATCCTGATACCTTAAAAAAGACTTATGACAGGTTGAAACATGCTAGAAGTTTTACAACCCATCTAGCAATATCATGATTAAAGGGGAGTGACTAACAGGTAAGAACAGACCCTGCAAACCTGTATTACATGCCACTGATGCTCAAGATTCAGCTAGATTAAACCCTGTTTTTATTTATTGCTATGTCATTTTATTATATATAATTTAAATGTAAGTTTGATGTTATTTATTTTTTGATTTATTAAACTCTATATAGATGTTATTATACCACTGTTTTTTATATCTCTTCAATATCTATGTTGATGAGATAATCACCTACGGAGGCAATAAAGTTACATTTGAATTGTATTACAAGTGGAACTTTGTGACTAGATATTAAAAAAAGTGGATTCTTCCAAAACAGAGGATCTGTGCTATGTGTGAGATTGTGAGTGCATTTCTAATAGGGCAGAGGTTCCCAAGGTGTGCGCCGCGGCTACCAGGGGCACGTTGTCACAGGGGTGCCGTGGCCAGAAAACAAACAAAAAACGCCCCTAAAACTTACCAATCCGGTGGCGCCCGGGACCCAGCATCCTCCTCGCTTCTCACTGAATGTCAGGTGTGTTGTCATCATGTCCGATATATTCAGTGAGAAGCGGCAGTAAAGAGGAGGTTGCCGAGTCCTGGGCGCCACCGGATTGGTAAGACGACAGAAAGAAGGCCAAGTATAGAAACGGAGGTGAAATGGTGATAGGAAACAGCAATGGAGGGGCAAAAGAATGAAGGAGGGCACAGAGAGAGTGGATGAAGGAGGGCACAGAGTGTGAGGATGAAGGAGGGCACAGAGTGTGTGGATGAAGGAGGGCACAGAGTGTGAGGATGAAGGAGGGCACAGAGTGTGTGGATGAAGGAGGGCACAGAGTGTGAGGATGAAGGAGGGCACAGAGAGAGTGGATGAAGGAGGGCACAGTGTGAGGATGAAGGAGGGCACAGAGTGAGTGGATGAAGGAGGGCACAGTGTGAGGATGAAGGAAGGCACAGTGTGATCGTGAAGGGGTACGGTGTGATGATTTTTGTACATGTTGGTTTATTTTGTTTGATCTTATTCCTCTTAATATCAGCTGTAAATTATTCTTTGACAGAAATGTAATTGAAAAAATATAAAAAAAATATTCTTTCCCTTGGATTTATGTGTATTATTTTTGCAAACAACTTACTAAGTATTTCTGTCCTGACCTAAATACTTAGAACGTTATTTTGACCCAACTACTTATAAAATGGGACTGCTCATAATTATTTTGGAGGGCTGCCATGAAAATATTATGGAGACTCTAAGGGGCATATTCAATTGTGCCGTTTCCGCAGCGCATAAAAAGTACTACCGTTATTACGGTAGTAGTTAGCTGGATTTCAGCTCGCGGCTCAGGGAGCTGCGAACTGAAATCCAGCGAGAAAATTACTGTAGTAATGGTTTTTCCGCGCACTATTACCGTAATAACAGTAATAGTGCGCAGACCACGGGATTTCCAGCGTTCCCGGCGACAATTGAATACCCCCCTAAGGGGGAATTCAATTGACCGCGGGTTTTTGTTTTTCCCGCAGCGTTGAAAAAAAAAAAATCCAGCGCGGGATTTTACCCGTTAGAGCGACCGGTTTTAGTTAACGCCATGTTAAAACTCATACAATTCAATTTGAAATCTTGAAAACCCGCCCCCGCGCGCTGACCATTGGTGAAAGCGAGTTTTTAATCGGAGTGGAGGGTAGGGTTTAACGCGGCCATCTTGAATATAAAAATTAACGCTGGCACCAGCAAACTGTCATTTGCTGATAGCTGTGGGCTGGTTTTGTGACTGCATAGCATTTGGCTTGTGAGTTTTCCTCATTGCAATTGGATTTGGCATAGATTAGCATTACACTACACATTACTTACTACTATTTAAATAAATACATACATTTTTCTTTAAATTTTAATAAAATACACTTCATACACATTAGTACATACATACATACCCACTTGTACTAACACATAACACCCCACATAGATACATACATACATTTGTATACCTCTAAAATTGGTGTTTTGTTGCTGGAGCCACACAACCCCATTCATACCCACCAAATCTGTATTTGTTGTTTTTATTGTATTTTTTATGAACTGTGCAAAATAATTTTTTAGCATTAGGATAGGATTTTCAATTTCAGATAGGCCAAGTATTTCTTATAACCTAGTGCAAAATAATTGTAGTATAGTATAGGTTTTTATATTTTAGATAGGCCAAGGTAATATATTTTTTAACCTAGTGCCAATTAATTTTACCAATGTAGTATAGGATTTTCTATTGCAGATAGGTCAAAGTAATATATTTCTTAACCTACTGCAAAATAATTGTACCATTGTAGTCTAGGCTAGGATTTTGTACCATTGTAGTATAGTATCTGTTTTTATATTTCAGATTAGGTAATATAATATATTTCTTGACCTACTGCAAAATAATTTTAGCATGGTAGTATAGGATAGGTTTTTATATTAAAATAACACATTAATTAATAAATTAATCAGTGTATTTAGGTTATTATATTTTTAAGCTAACTCATTTTTTTAATATTAGTAAAATTGAAAAGAGCAGCCATGTCTAGGGAGCAAAGGGATTCTCTCTTTTAACAGGACACCCAAGAGGCATCAAGTGTTAGTAGTGGAGAGGAATGGTCAGAGAACCGTGAACATCGTCGAGAAGAGCAAAGAAGACAGCAAATTTGTGAGCAGCATTCAACCATCTACAAGCAGACAGCAGGCACATCAGGAAGATGACAGTGAGAAGGAGGACGAAAAAAGACAGCAGCATCAAGGTCCAAGCGGTTCACGAAGGAGGAGAATGATGTCCTTGTCGATCGGGTACTGCAGCACTATGAAACACTCAAGGGTCCCACAAACTGAAATCCTCCCACAAACTGAAATCCTAACACAAACTGAAATCCAAGATTTGGAGCCAGATAACATCAGAAGTGTCATCTGTCGGATTTCGCACCAGAACTGTTGAAGTGTGTCAGAAGCGCTTTCGGGACTGTAAGCGCAACACCAAAGCAAAGGTGGCAACAGTATCAAGACATGCCAGGGGCACTGGTGGTGGCAAGTGACTGTGGATCAAATTCAAAGCTTGGGAGGAGAAAATGCGTCAGTTTCTGAGGGCTGATCTTGTGGAAGGAGTAGAAGGGACAGTGAACACCCTGGAACCCTCCACTTTCCTGGAACAAGGTATATTTTATTTAGCAAGTCATTAAAAAATGTTGCTATTATTTAGTTATGTTAAAAAAATATGTTTTTACATTCAAAACAGAAGAAGAACCAGCTCGCCCCAGAAGAGATGCAAGGGAAGCAGTACCTGGAAAGAGAAAAGCCAAATCTGGAGGTAATTTAAAAAACTAAAATGCAAAAAATACATTTAACTGTTATTAGCAGTAAAGAAAATCCAAGTGGAATTAGGTTTTAATTTTTGGGTGACTTTCATTTCCATAATAGTTAGTAGGTATTGATGTCTTTGTCTAATGTGTGTTTTATATTTATTTTAGATTTGGGTTCTTCTCGAGGACCAGAGGGCCAGAGGAGTGGAGAAGGAGAAGGTATGATCCTAAAACTTTTCAACAATATTATATGACATTATACACAATAGTCATTTATGGATTTGCCAACTTAGATAACATAGTTTATGGTCCAAATGTAACTCAGCCAACGATTCAATTTTTTAACAAATTCCCTAGTATTCCCATATATATTTTTCTTTAGTGTTTTTCCAAGTAAAATGTTTTAAAAAAGCCTATATGCAATGAAAGTAAGCAATGTTCCTGACACTTCTGGACATACATAGCCTAACATGTATTTGCGCACTTTTGTTTCGTGTAAAACAACTGCTTTTCATAAGAAAACTGATAATCAACACAACAATAGGTACAGCCACCTTTCACATAGTTCATCTAAAATGTATTAGCACATTTTAGTTTGTATGAAACAACAGTTATTAAACGTGCTAATTTGTTATTCAACACAACAATACCGCCACAGATTCCTGGTCACAATAATAACCGTCTTTATCTTTTAAACCAATTTCTGTAAAATGTGAACTGTTAATAATATGTAAAATAGTGAAAAATATATTCGCTCCCAAAATACGAATATAAATCTCAATATATAGATAATATTTATGTATTGGATGCCCTACAAGTGTCAATAAAGATACATAAATCATCAGCATCAAAATGTATTCCTATAGCGCCAATATATTAGGTTGTGGTTTACAATACTATAGAAATACAATAATAAACCGACAGGTAGAAAGATCACAGAGCTGGACACACACACACATTGTATATATATGTATAAAAAAATATAGAATCTGTAGGATTATGGTTTCTATTGATATAACTATGCAAGCAGTATGTTTATATAGACCTCTTACTTGTAGTTTAATCAATATTGGCTAAATAAGTTCATCACATTTGTGCCATTGAAGGTTCTTTGAATATTTTGAATCTTGGTAGTTTTAATGTATAACATTTAATTTATCTATACTGTTTTTTTGAAGTTATACAAATTAACAGAAAATAATATCGCTGTAAAGGTAGATATGAAAGTAAAAATTTTGTTTAGGTTTAAAAATTTTATTTTTATGTTTGGATGTTTTGCTATATCTAAAGTGTACTAACATTGTAATAAGTCTTATTATTATTATTTTTTTAATAAAAATGGATTAGATGTGACATTACAATTGTAAAATCAATCCGCAGTGAAAGTAGTTGGAACGTCTTCAAATACTGGTAAAAATTTAAAATACATGTTGTTAAGGATAAGAGATTTTTCCAGGAAATAATATATATGATATGTAAATAATCTTCTTCTAATTTATTATTATTTACAGAAGACCGACACTCTTAAAAATGCCAGCAGAACAGGGAACATCAACCACGTATGGTGAAAGTCCAGAAGGTATTGTTTGTAAAAAGTAGGGGATATATATATCTATACATACATACATCTATATCTATCTATCTATATATATATATATATACCCACGTATATCTATTTATACATGTATATCTATATCTATACATACACACACACATATTATATACATATATATATATATATATATATATATATATATATATATATATATATATATATATGATTTTTTTTTTTTTTTGATGGTTTTAGAATCCATTCCTCCAGAACGTGTTGTAACACCGCTCACCACGTATCAGTTGCCTGATGCCATGGTAGAAGTAGCATCTGGTGTCTCAGAAACGGGTGAATATAGGATGAATTATTGAAATGGTCTAATAAATACATGTGACTGTAAATTATATCATTTTAAACAGTATTTCATTGTTTAAAAGTTTATTTTTTTTATTAATGTTTGTCTTTACAGAAGAAATTGACTATGATACGGAGTCATTGTCATTTTCGCCAGCTGCAAGTTCAGTCCACGAAGGCTGCAACAAGATTTGAGTTGCTACAAGAAACCTTCACCAACCTTCAAGTTCCGTTCCAGCCACTGACGGTGAAGGTCCATCTCAAGCAAAGGTATACTCCACAGGCACCAGTCTTCCAACACAGTGGTGCATGGTCTTCCAGAAGAAAGCACTTGGTTTGATTCCATTACAAACTTTGCTAGACAGATGGAAGGAAGGCAGAAAAACATCTCGGCGAAACATGGAAGGCAGAGTCCAGAGAATTGGCGATTCGGTAGACCATTTGACGTCTGTTGTGGAAGAGGTACGAAGCGGTCATAATGCCACAAATTCCTTATTGGAGCGAATGGTCACAATCCAATACGATATTGCAGCATCTCTGTGCTTGAATAACACCATTCAAGCGCGAATGGCACTGTCACTGGAGTATAATACAGCACTCCATTATCAGATGAAGCAATCCATGGCACAGATGAATGTTCAACAACAGCAACAGACAGTGAATTTGCAGGTCATGTCAATGCATCTTCAATCAATTTTGTAAGAGCTGAGCGGCTGGCGAGGCCAGGGGAACGTTTCACTCTCTATCCCCAATTGGAACCTTTCTGGACTGGTTCCCCCAACACCAGAGCAGAGGATGTCAATGGAACTGAACACCCCCGTGGTGCAATTAACATGACCTGAGGGAGCAAGAAGAAGATTGCTGGAAGAAGAGGCAGAACAGGAAACCATCAACCTGGTGTCAGAAGAGGAAGAAGGCCGTTCGTGAATAAAAGAACACTAAAGAAACTGGATCTTGCAAGTTTATATATATATATATATATATATATATATATATATTTTTTTTTTTTTTTTAATTTGTCCTTTCTTAAGTAAAATTATATTATTTATAAATTTAAACATATATTTGACATCTTAACAGATGTTTAAACCTTTCTTATGTTTTCAATGTTTGTGTTAATGTATCCACTTGAAAAAAAAAATAATTCCATTTATTTTAGTAAAAAAAGATATATTACTGACCAGACCCATGATGGACAGAAAGATATAAGATACCATCAACCCCTTGAAATCATACATTGTTAATGCAAAGGTATTTTAGGTTAAAGTATCTATCTGTCTTTATCTATCTATATGTATAGCGATAGATAGATAGATAGATAGATAGATAGATAGATAGATAGATGAGGCAGACTATAAACTTTATCCTTTGTGGCAAAAATCCTTGAAGACAGCATTGAAGGCATGTAATGATTGAAGGTTATAATTATGTAAATTTTTACGTATTACAAATAGAGATATCCATGCATATGTAATGCCACTACCAGATGCGAATGCATAGGATACCTCACTACTTCTAAATTAAGTTAAAATATAAAAGTTTTGTGAAACAGCAATGTACACGTTGTTTTTGTTTAAAAAAAATATCAATGTTTGGGTAACATATTAGTTGGTTTACATAGCTAATATAGCTTTCCTAAAAAAAAATGCCCCAAAAAATTGTGGAATTATATCAACCACAAAAGCTTAATAACCGCCAATGATTTATTATAAATACACATCTAACTCCTCTATATTGTAATAGTTACTGTAAAATTGTGAACTCAGTGCAGATTTAACATATTTTCTGTTTGATTTGTTAGAGATATCATCAAAGAATACGTAGATGTCACTGACAATTGACTGAAAGCAAAGTAAAGACACCGACATAGAAGATTGTAAATGTTATAGTAAATAATTTTTTTTTTTTAAAAAATAGATTTTTTTTTTAATAGATATATACACCTCAACACAAACGAGTATAAAGTAAAAAAAAAAATTGGGTGAAAAGTCTGATTACAGTAGTGGGGGTAGACGTTTTCACTATAGACGTGTAGTTTTCAGTTCCAGTATTTTAAACAAACGGTTGATGGCCACTGCCCCTATTCACATAATAGAGGTCAATGTTCAGTAGGTAAATGTTTGGTCATAGCTCCAAAATCAGTTTGGGTGTAATCTCTATCATTAATCCTTAGTACTATAGCGGTTTGGTTAAATCTAAAAAAAGGTTGATGCTTATTTATCTGTAATCTGCTGTAACAAAAGCAACCTTTCAGTACTTGCACAATTAAAATAACTAAATGATTTATATATCCATAAACATAACAGTAAAGTAGCCTGTTCAACAATGTAGTTCTGGATTTCAATGGTAAAAAAATGTACAGGTGAAAAGAGTATTCACGATAGACAATGTCAATAACACCTTATTGACAAAAATGTTCCAGTTTTATTATGTCAATCACATTATCACATTTATTTAGAAACTGATTGATTAATAGTTTCAGAAAATAAATGTAACCCTAAGGACAACGGTTGGAGACAGAAGGTGATATTTCTATTTCTAAAAATAAGTGCAGCCTCTTTCAACCATTTTTATCATATTGAATGTAATTCTGCAAAGAGGAGCACGGCTACACACTTAATAACTTGTATGTCCAAAACTTTATCTTAATTTTTTAAACAATTCACTATTTAGATTAAAATGATTAACTTACACAAAGCACTCTGGGAGCGGATTACAAAATAAATGTTTACTGCAGTGCACGGGACATTCATATTTTACATGGTTTTTTTTTTAAATATAAAAATAACATACCCTATCCAGAGCACACTAAACGTCATGTGTGTTCTTAACCTACAATAACTACCATACCCACTAGTTGCTGTGCAGCTTGTTATGTTACCAAATATGTTTGGAAACACTAATTTCTCTGTTGTAAAAATGAAAAACAGTACACTGTAATGTAAGATTTTTCAATCAAAATCAAGTTTTTCTTATTTCTACAAGAGTACCAAATAAAAAATAATGATCAAACTACTTTGCCATGTTATTACCATGACTCCGACACCAATTTATATTACTTCTTCACAATTCACAGCCTTTGATAACCCCTTCTATTTTCATCAATAATATGATAGCAGTTCTACTAACTCTGAAATTTTTTTGCAACGAGAGGGGACTATTTGTATATTTTCTGCTACAATCTGTTAAGAGTTGTAGTTACTGTAATAATGTATTATATTTTTTGGGTTAATATTAAAATTATCAAACAACAACTCACAACTGACTTTTACAGAACATATAAGATTTTACATAAATTCAAGCTGCATTGAGTTGATTTATGTTTTCATATTGAATCTGTTAATAGTTGTAGTAACTCAGGAATGTTTTCTTTTTATTCCAAAAATTGTATTTAACACACTTTTCAAAAGATAGGAGAGTTTAGAACATTAGCCTTGTTTTGTAGCTAACTCTTCTTTTGGGCTGAAATCATCTAATGAAAGTTGGATTAATTTAGTTTGGTCAACACTTTTTTTCCCAAAAATGTACTTGCAGTTTTGTAACCCAATTACATTCCGGTTTAATATATAATAATAAACAATTACACTTTTAATATTGTTTACCTGATAAACAAAAAAATAAAAATAAAATAACATTAATAACACTGTATATATAAAAACAATTGGGGGATCAGCGCTTCCCACGTGAGTGTGAGGTGGGGCAGCCAGGGGAACAGAGGGATAGGAGTTGGTCTAAGGCTCCTAGGTAGAGCAAATCATAATATACATGGTTCCCCAGCGCAATACAGAGTGAAAAAGATGTATTGATAAACGATGCAGATGTTGAAATATAACTGTATTAAATGGCAAACAGGCAAAAAAAAACAATACATAAACAAGAAATTTAAGAGGCAATGTTTTTGTAGACAATAATCATGAGAAGTTTATGATAAAACAAATGGGGGCTAAGGTGTAAGACTAAAGTCCATAAGTCTTAGGCATCCGGTATAAACACACTGACCACTGGATTCCAATTCAGGGACAACAAATAAAAACAATTTTGATATCTCTTATCTGGGAAGGGTGGGTAGTGCACTTACCTTCCTTCCCAGGTAGCCACGTCCCGCTGCTGTCGAGTAGAACTGATGACCAATTGTAGAGATCCCCCAGGGCCGTGGACTTCTCCTATGTACTCGCTGGGATAGTTCAATAAGTGCAGTGAGTTGCACGCATGCGCCTGGTTGGCGTCGGCGATCTTATGATTCTTTTGAAGAAACAGTCTTCTGAGGAAGTCTCAAAATATACTGACTTTCTAGTTCATGGGGAGCATCATCTTTGCTACGTGAGGTCTTCTGTTCTAAAACGGCAATTTCACACCAGAAAGTTTATTCCGGCTCCAATCTTCATTTGACTCGCATTTTGTAACAGGAAGTTCCAGCTAGTCACGTGTACGGAAACGGTTTCCGTACACGTGACTGGCTGGAACTTCCTGTTACAAAATGCGAGTCAAATGAAGATTGGAGCCAGTATATTTTGAGACTTCCTCAGCCGACGCCAACCAATTGTTTTTATTTGTTGTCCCTGAATTGGAATCCAGTGGTCAGTGTGTTTATACCGGATGCCTAAGACTTATGGACTTTATTCCTACACCTTAGCCCCCATTTGTTTTATCATAAACTTCTCATGATTATTGTCTACAAAAACATTGCCTCTTAAATTTCTTGTTTATGTATTGTTTTTTTTGCCTGTTTGCCATTTAATACAGTTATATTTCAACATCTGCATCGTGTATCAATACATCTTTTTCACTCTGTATTGCGCTGGGGAACCATGTATATTAACATTAATAACACAATTATATTTTTTTTTACTTTATTAATGAAAAAAATAATTGTTTTGTCACAAAACCATTTCATGATGACTCCTTTCCATCTGCGAGGTCAGTTTACGTGACGAATTCAGATAGGTACTGTTTACTTAGTTGAAGGAAATATTATTAAAATTGCCTTTTTTTAATTTTGACAAAGTTATGGAAAATGTAGTATTATTTTTTTTTAACACCTGACAGCAGATCTCTGGTTACTAATCTACGGAAAACATTGGCTCAATGCTGATACGTTTCATCGGATGGGAGATCTTAGAAAATAAAAATTAGATGTCAGTAATACATTCATTTAAGATGCATTTTTCTTTTCATCATTAAAAAAATCAATTGCACCCAGCACATTGGAAATTTGAGCCAAAGCATAAAAATCTGCTTTGAGCTCACACCACTCATTGGCAGACTGCGGGAATTAATAAAACGTTGCAGTGTGCTTTTTGAGGGCTTTTAGGACCTGGAACAGGATCCTAGAAAAGGTGGGTTGGGAAAACCCGGCAATAAGTGCCAAGGTGGGCTGAAATGTTCTTGAAGCCAAAAAATGTAAAGTATCAAGCAGTTTGGTAAGTTCAGGGACTGCTCGGTTAGTAGTGGTACGAGGTTCCAGGTCCTCTTTTACAATCTCATATAGATTGTAAATTGCTTGAGAAGGATAGGCGAAAAAGTACTCTCACCTCCTCCTCGGGCAATCCATCAAGGAAGCGCCTGTTGTGGTACAGACGTGGCCTGGGGATTGTAGTCCTACTTGCCTCAGTTGACAATGCTGCCATTGCCTGTCCACCATTCTCTCCCACAGGCTCTCCCTCCTCCATACTAAACTAAAAGAAAGGATAATTAAACTAAACTAAACTAAACAATTAACTATTTCTTTACACCCAAAAATGTAGGGAGTCAGGCCTGTTTGTGAAGGGGAAGAATGGGCCTCTGAGACGCACTAGTTTACTAGGATATTACTTTGGTTGAAGTGATAAATTTCTATGTATATTTAGCTAATTAAATGACAAACAACACAATACGATACGTGTCCTTGGAAATACTCGATAATACAGCAGAAATCACTTCAGATAACTGCAGGATAAGTTGGTTTTCCCAAAAAAAATCACTCGGCCAACAGTTCTTTCTCAAAAATGCTCTCCTTCACCACTGTCAACTCAAGTGATTAGAAAAAAAAGTGTGTCTGTTCTATTTAAAATAAATCATGCTTTTTTAAACTATATTTCATCCTTTTAATTTTTAAATATAATAAGAAACAACTTTGTTCAATTGTATACCTTTATTACCTGTTTTTTTGGTTTAAAACACTTTTTATTTTTAGCACATCCCAAAGAGGTACGAGATAAAACAGCATAGTGGCCTATTTAACACGCAGCGTTAAAAAACAATTCAATAGCTTTTAACATGGCTACCCACCCTTTACTTTCAATAGATCTTCTACTTGAGCGCGATAGGACAGTTTGAGCAAAAATAACAATGCGTTAAAAATTTTATTGAATCGCGGGTAAAGTTAACCCACTCAGAAATGAGTGAAAACTGCATTAAAATGAATTCACGCAGTGTTGAAAAAACACCTGCGGTCAATTGAATTCCCCCTAAAGGAGCCGCGAACTGACAAAGTTTGGGAACCACTGTAATAGGGTGTTTTTTTTGCTAAAAAACCTTTACTGAAATATTGTTTCTGCAGTGTTTATGTGAGTGCAATTCTAATGGATGTATTTGAGTGGCTATGCTCTGGGAGAGAAACACACATTTCCTTTGCTTTTCTTTTGGATTAACTCCTTGGTGTTTAGTTTCAGTTTTCTTGTCCCATAGCAATATTGCACTATTGTGTTTGTTTCTTCCCATACATGTGTCTACACTTACAGCAGATGTGAGATATATTAAAAGGATTGCTGGATCTACTACAGAAATGAGAATATCAAGATTTTATTCTAGGGTGCCAAGAAGACAATCATTTTAAAATGTGAAAAGATTTAAGAGGCAGGAGGAAATCACTTGACACATTGGCAACTTAGAAAACTCAAGATGCTAAAGCAGAGGTGGAGCTTGCTGTTGTCAAATATACACATCTCAACAGAAATCAGTTGCTAAGAATTCAAAGAAGACTACATGCATATTGAGACCAGTTGGTATAAAGAGTCATAAGGTCAACTATGTTATGAAGATGGCTAGAGGAATCAACAGTTACTACTGGACTCACATAATACTTTAGAATGTGTTACCTTGTTCTTAGGCTATACTCAAAGCTTTCTCTACAAAAACACATCTTTTATGAACGCATAATAATGCGATTCTACTTTGACTAAGCAAAACAATTCCACTTTCTATTAGGTGATTGGGTTATACAATTCACAATCTTTCTCTAATCTGCTGATAATACACACCACTCTAGTTATTACGCATGCTACATTAACTGGAACATTTGCTAATACTTGTCAGCCATTTTGGTATGATTACTGAGCACATGTCAAACATTTGAAAATAATTTACAGGGCCAAGTTGCTACTGTGAGCTACTTGTGTTCAAATAATTATGAAATTAAAAACATGTGTGACCTGAAGCCTGCTCAAATCATAAAATTCACCACTGCCTCCTTTAAGGTGTCAAATAAAGTAATTAGGGGGGGAAAAAGCATTGTGAGATTAAAATTTCCAGCGGAAAAAAATGTGACTGTCCTAGGAAAACGCACATGGGAGTTCTAAGCTACATGCAAAGTAGCTGAGGCATAAAATAAACAAATGACCAGCCAGAAAGTTAATATTTCTATTTTAAATACTCCTATTTAAAGTGGACCTGAAACATAAAAAAGAAAATCAAGTAGTATGCAGTCTATTAATTTGCTAAAAACCAGTAACATCAATGAAACACCGCCTGACTAATATATACGAGGCCCATCCTATATTCATGACGTATTGGTTTCTAGTGCATTGATAAACTATGTCCTCATATTCGTACATATCACTAAATGGTAGCTTACACTGTGCACAGTTGATACTTTATGAAATATTAACATATTACAATGAAGGATAAGAACAAACAGTTAAAAAAACAATGTTTGTTTTAAGCTTTTAAATAGCTTTTCTCAAAACAAACCTAATGATCCTTATTTCAGTTTGGTGTGGGTCCCTTCTTACTCTACTCTGCCGTGTACACGGAATAAACCAGGCCTCCACCAAAGAAAACACAATGTGCTCCACCCTAGGTTGTGTTCAGTCATGTCCATCAATCCCCAGCTGCATCAATGCACTGGTTCCGAGTGACATTATTATGACATGTGAAAGTTTCAGAATGATTACTGGAACAGATGTTGCTAGGAACTTTTTTTCAAAAAAAGTGGAACTAAACTTTAAGAATTAACTCCACTATCCACTCATGTCTGCTGTAGTATTTTCCCAAACTAACTAAAATATTTTATAATAGAACCTCTTCCTATAGCTACATTACTCTTTAAGTTAGACATACCTACAGTCTATGTACTTATAACAGTAAACTGTCTTTGTCATAGACAAACAACAAGAAGGTATTTCAAGTGGTGCTAAACCCCAGGGTATGTCAATATATGGTGATGAAAATCTGATTCACGTTTTCAATATGAACCCCCCCCCCCCTTCCCCCTTTCCATATGATCCACTGTATATAATGGAATTCTAACTGCTAATACACATTGATGTTAATGCTCGCAGTTGAGCTACCCTGACATGCACTGAAAATTAAATTAAATCATCATAGATTGTTACGGGTAACAATCACCACCTGTAACATGGAAAGTAAAGGAGAAAGCTTTAGAAAGAAGGTTGTGTTAGAAAAACTACACATTCAGTTGGATTATTTAGCCTTTAAATATGTATAGAAAGAGAAGCAGTACTGTGCAGCTGGTCAGAATAAAACAATAGTCTGCAAGGAGAAAAAAATACAAGGACACATTTTTTAAACTTGCTCATAAAATTAGTGACAGTTGGCCTCTGGGTCACTTTTGCTGCACCATTAAGCACTTTTCCTTCTAAGACTCCATGGCAGACCTAACATATGAGTTAATCCATAATCAGCAGTGTAGAGACAGGAACAAAAGCTGACACCCCCACAGGTATATAGTGTAATTCCACCACCCTTCATTGACTTTTTCCTGTCTCTTCAAAGCTGAGTAAAGCAGTTGTGAGTGTATTCATTTTTTTATTTATTTATTTTATGTGGGTTTACCGATGATTCCTGGGAAATATCTTTCTTTCTGTCTCATATTGTGGGCATGTCCACCGGGACAGGAGTGGCTCCCTGGGTCGTTCTTTGTTACCATTAGGTAGAAAATGTGAATAAAGCTGGTACTCTGTCTAAACAGAGGAAATCCAAAAGATGCTTGTAGCTGGCGCGTCATCAGGTAACGTGACCTATTTGCAAATTACGCTATCCTATTAGAAGATAGAGGTCCACTAAGAGACCCAATGGATAGAAAAAAAGGATAAGGTTTTAAAAAGCTTTATTTATCCTCAGGAACAATAACTAAACCTGAAGTAGCCATGGCATCGGTCTCCCGTGCACTCTGAATCTGGATGGATAATATGTATAAGGACATCCAAGAAAAAGTAAGTACTTAACACTTGTTGAAAAATATGGAAACCATGACATTAGGAATGGATTTCCTCTGTAAAGGATCACTCGATACAATCATGTAACCTGCCAGAAGTGTAGCTTCAACAGTGATGACTAGGAGAGCCCTTCGGCTGCATCTCTGGGCAGTAGATCAACAATCTAGATATTGCTTAACAACACTTCCTATTCAAGGTGATTTTCCTTTTTGTGACAAACTGGATGCCATGGTTCAGTAAGTCACAGAAGGTAAATTACAACATTTGCCACTGAATCGCAAAAGACCATTTCTGCTTCTTCTATAAGACCTCATTTTATAGAGTCCCAAACATATCGTCCTGGCAACCTGCATGCTAGACAGTTTGTGGCAGATGCATCCAGGCAGCTCTTTTTTGCCTTTAGAGGAAATGAAGTAGACTAAGAAATTCACAATGACTCCTGGCTAAAACAACCTTCAAGCAGGCCTTTTCGGTTGCAGATTTACAAGGTATGTGGAGGCCTGGTCACTCACTAAACAAGATCGCTGGGATTGGGATATAAGGGGTACAAGGTGGAGTTTTGAGTGATACCCAAGAAAAGTGTTTTTGTGAAATCATGAACTCTGTCATCCTCTGTGCAAAGGATAGCATTATACAGCAGTTTACCAGACACTCAAGGAGGAAGTTTCAACAGCAGAGGTTAATGAATTTGCACATGCAAGACATTTCCTCATGGAGGGCCTTATTCATTAAGGATCTTAACTTAAGAAACTTCTTATTTAAGTCTCCTTGACAAAACCATGTTACAATGCAAGGGGTGCAAATTAGTATTCTGTTTTGCACATAAGTTAAATACTGACTGTTTTTTCATGTAGCACCAAATATCAACTTTAAATGTCAGTGTACAAATAAGCTATCAAGTATTTGTGTGCTACATGAAAAAACAGTCAGTATTTAACTTATGTGCAAAACAGAATACTAATTTGCACCCCTTGCATTGTAACATGGTTTTGTCCAGGAGACTTAAATAAACAGACATGGAGGCACTGGGGTATGTGTTCCATCCTGTTTCACTTCATGCTCAAGAGTAAAGGGATCTCTGACAAGGTGACTGAATTATTATTGCAAGCAAAAAAGAACAAATCTTCCATAGTGTATTACAGAGCTTGGAAAATATTCATACTTTGGTGGAAATCCAGTGTTCAATCCAGTTGCGGCTAGTATCCCTCAGGTGTTGGATTTCATTTCAAGAAGGTTTACAGAAGAGCTTTGCCCTTAGTACATTGAAGGTTCAGACTTTGGCACTTAGTGTGTTCCTGCTAGAGATGCTCACTGACCCCCGTGTTTTGGATCTGGATTACCGTCGTGTTTTGGTTTTGCCAAACCGCCATTGTTTTGTTTGGTTTCATTCTGCTATTTTGTTCAAAAATCAATGTTTTTGGGCAGAAAAGAACCAAATTTAGTGCTCCACCTGTTTCTTGGATAAGTAATGTAGTTGTAAAGCTAATAAATTATCAAAAAAACAGTTTAATTCCTGGTAGGCCTTCATTAATTCTACACACAAACCAGATTGTCTTCCTCTCCATCTATGCATATTGGCAATGCAGCCATCATCTTTGGATGTATATTACACCCTACACTTATAGTTAAATATGTAAAGAAATGGACAAAGGCAGTTTGGTTTCTGTCTCTATAGGCCCCCCTCCACTTGTCGAAAATCCAAAAAAATTCAGCCGTTATAGACTGTACAATATTGATTGAAATGGAGAAAGCCAGTTTCGTTTCTGTCTCTCTAGGCCCCCCTCTACTTGTCGAAAATCCCAAAAGATTCAGCCGTTATAGACTGTACAATATTAATTGAAATGGAGAAAGCCAGTTTGGTTTCTGTCTTTCTAGGCCCCCCTCCACTTGTATAAAATACAAAAAAATTCAGCCGTTATAGACTGTACAATATTAAGAGAAATGGACAAAGCCAGTTTGGGGTCACTCTGTGTATGACACCCTACCCTTAAGGAGAAATTGCCCAAACAGCAGCCTTTCAAGACGGTACGTGATATGGAAATGCCCAAAGTCCCTTTCCTCTTTGGGGGTAGATTGCACCCTACACTTAAATAGAAAGTTTTAAAAAGATGTTATTGTCATCATCTTCAGCTTCATCCTCACCCTCATCAGTGTGTACGTCGTCATCATCACAGACTATCAATTCATCGCCGCTTGAATCCGCCATTAGAGAAAAGTCAGTGCTTGGATGTCTTGGATGGTGAAGGCCTTCCTCGTGGAAGATGTAATTCATTTTTTATAAACATCATTTTTTCCACATTTTTGGGAAGTAACCTTCTAAGGCGATCACTGACTAAGTTCCTTGCTGTGCTGAACACTTGTTCAGAGTACACACTGGAGGGTGGGCAGCTTAAGTATTGCAAAGCAAGTTTGTACATGGGTTTCCAAATTGCCTGATTTTCTTCCCAGTAAGGAAAGGGACTGTCTGACATTTCCATATCAATTACCTCTTGAAAATAATCCTCCACCATCCTTTGCATGTTAATACTCATATTGGATGGAGTCATGGGCAAGGTCACACATTTTTTTGAAAAATCCTTCAAACCAGCCCAGATGTTAAACTGTTCTGGTCTGCCCCCTGTGTCTTCCCTGCTTCTTTTTTGAAAATTAAATTTTTTACGAGCAGTAACTGCTTGAGAAACTGAAGGAGGACACGTCGTCAAGCCAAGGCCCAGTTTAGCGGACAACTTGCTGAGCAATAGCTCCTTGCAAAAGTTCACATCTCGTTCATTTTGAAGCAAAGACTCAATGTAGGTCTTAAACCTTGGATCAAGCACAGTGGCCAAAACGTAGTGATCCGAGTTCAAGATCTTAATAACTCGAGGATCATTGTGAAGCGAATTAAGTACTTGATCGACAAGGCCAACATACTTTTGCGGAATTGCTTGCTTTCATCTCCTCCTTCAGTTTCTGAAGCTGCTTTTCCAATAGTCTAATTAAAGGAATGACTTGGCTCAAGCTAGCAGAATCTGCACTCACTTCACACGTCACAACTTCAAATGGTTTCAGCACCTTGCATAGCACTGAAAGGATTCCCCACTGTGCAAGAGTGAAATACATCCCCCTCCTTTCCCAATGTCATGGCTTGTGCAATACGCTTGGATGGCTTTGCGCTGTTCCTCCATCCTCTGAAGCATTTACAGGGTGGAATTCCACCTAGTTACCACCTCTTGCTTAAGTTGGTGGCAGGGCAAGTTAAACTGCTCTTGGAACTGCTGCAATCTCCTACATGCTGTGGCCGAATGCCTGAAATGGCCTGAAATCTTACGGGCCACCAAAAGCATCTCCTGCACCTCACGGTTATTTCGTAGGAAGATCTGCACCACCAAGTTGATGGTGTGAACAAAACAGGGAATGTGATGGAAATCACCCAGCTGTAATGCTCGCACTATATTGTTGGCAATATCAGACATCACATATCCTGGGGAGAGTCCAAGTGGTATAAGCCATGTATCAATCACATCTCTCAGTTTGCGTAACAAATTGTCAGCTGTATGCCTGTTAGTGAAGCCGGTGATACAAAGAGTGGCCTGCCTGTGACAAATGTTACGTAGTGGTGTACATGCTGCTGCTGTTCCTGCTGGTGAAGGTGAATGACCAACCCAGTGGGCTGTCACAGTCATATAGTCTTTGATTTGACCACTTCCACTTATCCAAATATCTGTGGTTAAGTGGACGGTGGGCAGAATGGAATTTTTCAGCGCAATCTCTACATTTGTTCACACTTTTTGGTACAGTTGTGGAATAGCTTTACGGGAAAAATGGTATCGCAATGGAATTCTGTAACGCAGACACAAAACCTCAATTAACTGTGAAAAACCAGCTGCGTTTATGGTGTATATTGGATGCAGATCTAACACTAACATGGCAGCCATGGCGTCTGTGATTCGCTTGGCGACTGGGTGACTGCTGTCATATTTGCTTCCCCTAGCAAATGATTGTTTCACAGTTAATTGTTGAAATGTAGCACTGCTCTTTTTCTTGGCCTTCCTCTGGGCTGATGATTCACCCCCAGCAGCAGCAGCAGCAGCAGTGGGACTAACGCTTTCTTCAGAGGAATCAATAATAGTGCAGGAGTAATCCAGTCCTAATAAGTGGGATGCAGGGCTAACTCCGAGCGCTACTGAGGATATTGATGAGGATGGTGTGGTGGGTGTATTTTGTAGCCGTCTGGATGTCGGTGACCGGAGGGTCCTAGCTAAAGATGGAGTGCTTGTAATTTTTTTGGAAGAATTTTCAGCTTTTCCCAACACTTTGCCATGAACTCTCGTCAAATGGCGTAACATAGACGAGGTTCCAAGATGGTTAAGGTCCCTCCCTCGACTGACTGTGGCTTGACATACACTACAAATGGCTATACAATTGTCTGGATTGGGGTAGAAATAATTCCACACATAAGTGAATTTTTTTGTTTTATGGCCAGGCATGACAATGGCCTTTTTCTTGTCACGTGCCAGAACTGCTGCAGGACTTACACAAACAACCTCATCCTCATCAACATGCTCATTAGTGCCCTCGTCGCCTACACAAATCTCTTCCTCATCCTCCTCTAATTCTAAAGTGGCATCCTCAATTTGTGTATCACCGGCTACACTCGGGCTGTTCAGGCACACATCACCAGAACTGCTGAAAGGCCCCTTCTTTATGGGTACACTAACAGAATGCTCACGATTAGATATCCCACTGCTGGATGGACTCTCCACAGGGATTGGTGTCATTTCTCATTCAGAGCATACATTATCCTCTAATGTCTTTCAGCTCGGCTTTGACGCGTAACAGTAGTTGTGCACCACTTGTAGACTCCAAATTACTTGGTGTTGCTTGGTCACGAGTGACCGTACAAGAAGAAGGCTCGGTAACATTTTTGGATCTGCCACTAATAGAGAAAGGTGAAGGCCTCATTCTTTCTTTGCCACTGCGTGTGTAGAATGGCATGTTGGCAATTTTTTTATTTTATTGGCAGTTAACTTTTCCTCAATTACACTTCTTTTTCACTTCAACACGGTAATTTTTTTGGGGGTGTGTGTTTTTTTGCCTGATTTCAAAAGACTATGCAGTTTGACATCACCTTTCCCAGATGACATACTGGGAACACTACCATCAGGACTGGTGACAGAACCTAGTTGCTGATTCTGCTCATATGTGAACTGCTTTGAATCCATTTTAATGAGGCCAAAGCACTTGTAGTGCTACAAATTGTTTTAGCTACTGCTGACAAATATGACTTGACAGCCAGAAAAATTACAGTAAAACACTGGGGAATATGGGACACCCCAAAAGCACTTGTAGTGCCAGAAATTGACAAAAAAAACCCTCCTCTATCCTCCTCTTACTGCTGTAACAATTGGTATTAAGATTAGAATTGTATTGAATAGAAACAATAATGTGTCCAATTACTGCTCTGTCCCTGCGCTGATATAGCCGGTGACCTAACCCTGCTCTCTCCCTCTGTCAAATAGCGATGGATTGCTGTGGAGGCTGGTATTTATGCTTTTCAAATCTCGCGAGAACCGAGCTCAGAAATACGAATACGTCACGATGACGTTTTGCCTCGATTTTGATTCCGAATGGGCGGGAGAGTACCGAGCGTGCTCGGCTCGGTACTCGGATAGGCTAAATTCGGATCTCGGGGAACTGAGCCCGCTCATCTCTAGTTCCTGCACACAAAATTAGCATCACATGATCTAATTGAAAGATTTTTTTTTCAAGCTGCTAAGGGAATGTTGGGGAGGGTGAGCCAGCGTAAAAATAAACAGTGCATTTTGTCCTGTTATAAAATTGTTCCCAATTTTAAAGCACAACATAATATGCTGTTACAATATAAATACATACTATTAATAATAATTACTGGCATATATTAAAACAATTATGGCGGTGGTTTCAATACTATTATTTTAAATATATTAAACAAAATATGAATTTTATTTAATTCTACCTCTCTATAAATTTTGATTTCAAGGAAAAAGGTTCAAAAAAATAATGATTTCTCTTGCATTTGATTGTAAAGAATCTCAGTGTCCAATTGTTAGAGTACCAAGACTTCAGCTATGTTAAGGCATGTGTTGAATAATTGCAAATATCAGTAAATCATTTTAGTCTTATTAAAATGACATAATTTTAGTTAACTATAAGGACCAATAACATGAACGTTTAATGCTATGTGCCTTAAACATAATTTGCTTGCCCCAAGACTAAAAAATAAATGCCTACAGCTTGGACCTTGTATTATTTTCCTTTACGTATGGCCAAAGAAATGTAGAATATGCTATCTATCTGTCTTCCCTCTATATTGTTCATATACACCATAATTATAACACATAACATAAAAATATGAATTGAATAACAACACTAAAGTATACAAAATGACATAGATAATGTTGCATTTAGCATTTCTATACAAGTACCTTGAAGACCATTCAAAATTGAAGTAATTTCTAATGGTTTTAGGGGACCTTGTCCAGAGACTTTACTTTCTGGAGAATCAAAGGAAGATTCATTGTCCACATCACAAGGCTGGAATAGAGGTCTTGAGAAGAGTCTGCATTGCTTGGGGCAGTTCTCATCTTTTTCTGTCTTGGATCTGTTGTGATCTGAATCCATTTTATTCTGTAAAATGAGAAAATGGGAGAAAAGCAAACAAAAATAACAGTTTTAGGCCATACAATACTTTGCTGGAAGTGCTATCCAGGAAATAGATATAGTACATATAAGACTGTAGTAGTATGTAATATACAGTTCTATAGGAAAACAATAAATATTCATTTTATATAGAGTAAAAATGTGCAAAGTATATACAGTACACACAGAACATCAAAATGCTAATATGTCTTGGCCTATATAGTCCTCCAGATTAGCATGTGTTCAAATCTACAACATAAAAACAATCTACTCATGTTTTGATACCAGAACAACTTGCCAATAAAACATATGCTTTGGCTTTGCCTGGTTTGCAAAGGAGTTGAAATTTCTCAGATGTATCAACTGTAGTCAAGCATTGGTCTGTGGGGAGGGCAAATATTTCAATATAAAAGAGCGCTGATGTCTTTAGCACATAATGCTTCTTTAATCATCATATAAAAATTATTTTTTCATAGATGTCAAAAAAAGATGGATTTGTGATCCACACTGTTGACAGAACTCTAAAATTGTGTCTAAGCCTAATAAATTATTATTTAATAAATACTTAAAGCAATACCTTAATTTTTCTTCTGTGTTTTATTTTTGGTACACTTTTATCTGCTGGTCTGATGATCTTATCAGCTTTTTTAAACTCATCAAATCTAAAGGATAAAGAGAAAAAAAATAATAAATTTATTTTGAAACCAAAATATAATCAGAATATTTTCCAAAAGTGTTACTTACTTTCTTACCCACACATGCTGCGATTTTAATGGTCAGTTAAGCAGCTGTAGACATAACTGGCTGCAAATTGTAGCATATGTGGTAACAAAATGACTCTTTTATAATACCAATTGACAGCTGATCTGAAACATTCTGATGATGTCTGTGGATGGGGGAAGATATGGCTGGACTAATTGGGCCCCACTGACTCTGGCACTTTGACCCAAGTACCTAACAAACAAATTTTGTCTAATTTGCCAACATATGCATAAGTCTGTACCAAAATAGGCTATATAATTCTTTTTTTTTCAAGATTTAACCCCTTTGCTGCTATGGCATTTTTTTCACCCCTGAGCTGAGCCTATTTAGGCATTGTTGGGCTTAACAAATTCTGACTTTAATATCAATAATATTTCTGGGCAGCATCCACATAAATCATACCTTGTTTTTTTTTTTCAGAAGATTTAGCATTTTAAGAAAATACATGTATAGCTCTAGACTAGAATGCACAGTAGTTTCTGTAAAGTTGTGCAAAAAATAAAGTATTTTCCATTTATATACTAAAACAAACATTGAGTCAGCAGTTGAAAATAAAGAGTTGTCATATCTTTCTGAATAGTAGCAGGTATTCCAATAAGAATGTACTTTACACATTTGAAACCCTGATCTCACACACACACACACACACACACTACTGCTACTACTACTACTACTACTACTTTTTCTGTAATCTTTTTGTCCTAGTTTGCCATGAATACCAAGGTCACAAAAAAATGGGAGAGACTTACCATTTAGGAAACTAGACAACCTACTGCATTATATGAGGGATAAATTGCCTTTCTAATTCCAGCGTGGTATGCACACTCCATAAGGTAACACAATAGAGGACATTTTTTCACATTTTTTATTTACTAAATTAAAGTTGAGCAAACCTATGAAAAGAGGGAGTGCCATACTGAAAAGCTGCTGCTCTACGACATGCATGGTATCTCATTTACATTGGTTGATTTAGAGTACAATATGCACCTAATACTTTTATTCATATAAATGTGCATATTTGCCTGGTGACCAAGAAATAAGGAGGGACATCCCAGACAAGACAAGACAAGACAAGGGAGCCCCCTTTTCTTAGGCAAAGTGGAGAAACAAGATAAAAACAAACAAAAAAAATACTGGAACGCTAATTTGAAAGAGGTGACTTTAAAGCGAGGGTCAAACACAGGATTTCTAGAGGGGGGGGGGGTTAAAAATGCTTGTATTTACAATAAAACAAAATTGCTGCACAAAGCCTGCAACAGACACTTTTTTGCTGTCAAAGTAATTTATCTTAAATAACAAATTCGATTGCATCACAGTGTTGCTTATTCATATAATGTAAAATGTTATCTGATAACACAATTGAGATTAACAGTATATGTTACATTTAAAAAAAAAAAATTCTGCAACTCTATTGATTAGTCATTTCAAATTAGTTTGTTAACACATGTATGTAGTAGGCTCTTTTACATATATCACAGAGAGAATACATAGGACAGGTTGCTTTGATACATAAAAAACTCTGGATCTATAACATAATTTCCAACTAACACAGTGCTGTGCTGGGCTTTGTGTAAGGTATACAGATAGTAAATGCAGTGCACAACTAGAATATAAGTAAATAACACTATTATACTCTTTTTGCTACTTCAGGAGACACCCATCTTAGATCTCTCACAGCCAACTGTCAGAGTGAAAAGAATCTCACCAATAGCAAAGAGGCTGTTCGCTTTAGTCTCACTATTTCTGTTACAAGAGGGAAAGATTATTCTCAAATCTTATCTGACAAAGGTCAAGTATACCAGTACTGCGGCCATGTTTCTAAAGGCTGAAATTATATGATTTTTAGGCAGCTTATGCCTCATTCTAACTAAGTACTACACATGGGGGCGGCAGAGGTTAAGAGTTGTGTGCTTCCGATGCCATCCCGCCATCGAGGGATACCACTGAGGGAACCAGTCACTGCTGACGTGGGTAGTGACTGGGGGTCCCATGCAGAGACTGCAGGAGCTAGTTTGCTGCACCACCGCACATAGGAGAGCACCCTCAGGTAGGTGGGAGGCAGATTTTAGGCTAAAGCTGCGGTGAGGCTCCAGGCTAGGAAATGCTATGTATTTTTTTAAAGGGTGTTTTTCATGAGTTTAATAAAAAAAAAAAGAGAAAAAACGGTGAATGATTTGAGAGTTCACTAGTCGGGTCAGGTAGTGGTTACTATGACAGTAAGCCCTTGCTAGGCACTAGTTTGGTGGGATTGGCGGTCCCTTTGTGACGGCATCCATCGTGCTGACCCTGGGGGAAGGGGTTGTTCGTCCTCTGCCTTCTCTATCACTGCGATTGAAACATGCCAGAAGCAGCAGAACCTATTTTCTAGCCTTAGTTCCCCATTCCATACTAGCTGGTGGTAGGGGGTGGTTTACGAGTGAAGGCTAACTCTGTTTTATGGGCTTAAGACAGTTACATAGGTTCACTTTCTTTTGTTTGATTGTGTTCTGTTAAAATAAAATTATAATATATATATATATATATATATATATATATATATATATATATATATATAATTTTTTTTCTGCTATGTCTGATGGGGAGTTCTTCCAGAGCTAATGCTGTAAAAATTACTTCTGTAAAGAATTTTACTTGTTGGAAATGCCATGTTAAATTGCCTCTGGGACAGCCGGGCGTGGAAGTCTTATGCACAGCCTACCAGCCTGAGGTTCTGATGCCATATGTGCCTGAACGCTCAGGTACCGATGTAGTGTAACCAGCCTGGGCTAAATCATTATACAGTGCCAGTGCTATAACCATCTCCAGTGTGAGTTTAGTTCAGATTTTGACGAGTTCTCCCAAGCCGTGGACGAGGTACTTGGCGGTTCAGATGAGGATACTTAATACTTAGGATCCTTATATCCGACAAGGAGTGGATGATCTGATTCAGGTTGTGCGGCTGGTATTGGACATAAAAGGAAGAGTGGCTTTTGTCTTTCTTCTCAGCTAGAGGATTTACTGAGGGAAGCTTTGACCACACCTGACCATAATTTCCAAGTGTCCCATAAGCTGCAGAACTGTTACTCTCTTCCGGCGGAGGATACAATTAAGTGGGAAGTTTCTCCCAAGGTTCATGCCTCTGTAACAAGTTTGCCCAACAATTCCCATTTCCAATGCGGTGACCATTCAAAATGGCGCTGACTGTATGGTTGGGAGCCTGCTTAGATCTATTTTAATGGCTGTAGGGGCCTCTCTGCGACCTATTTTAGCCTCTGCATGGGTTAACAAGGCGGTAGAGAGGTGGTTAGAACAGCTTTCAGAAGGCCTGCTTCTTTTCTGGGACCAGTGGAGTCCACTACAGATGCCTGGGTGAGAGGGATTGTGGCACAAGGTTACATTATAGACCCTCCTCAGGGCCTCACCCAGAAGATTTTTTTTACCAGAAGGCTTCCTGCAGACAGGACAAAACGTGTCACTATGCACAAAGTTATTCATGCCCTGATTTCTTCAGGTGCTGTATTTCCAGTTCCAGATCACCAAAAGACTTTGGGGTTTTACTCAAACCTATTTCTGGTTCAAAAGCCAGACCGTTCTTTCAGGCCCATCTTGAATCTGGAAACCCTAAACACCCAGCTCCAGGGAGACAGATTAAAAAAGGAGTCCCTGAAATCGGTAGTGAACGTCATGGAAATGACGAGTTTATGGTGGCTTTGGATATCAAGGACACTTATCTTCATGTTCCTATTTGGGAAGGACATCATTGTCTTCTCAGGTTTGCTATTTAGTCCCTCCAGTACAAATTTCGGGTGCTACCTTTTGGTCTGGCCACTGCCCCAAGAGTTTTTACAAAATTCATGGCAGTCATGGCACCTCTGCTGCATTACAAGGGAATAAAGATTTTTCCCTATTTGGATGATCTACTGATAAAGGCAGAATTGACAGCCATTCTTCATGCTCACGTGCAGGAGATTCCTCAACATTAGACGCCCACAGGTGGATTGTAAATCTGAAAATGTCCAGACTGACTCCGTCTCAGTGGATGGTCTTTTTGGGCCTTTGTTTTGACACACAGAAACAGAGGTTTTTTTTAACGTTTGACAAGATCCTATCTTTGCAGAACATTGTAAAGTCTCTGCTACCTCACAGATAGACTTCCATTCATTTCTGCATGAGAGTACTCGGCAAGATGGTTTCGACTTTCGAGGTGAACCCATTTGCCCAGTTTCATGCAAGTGAGTTTTAACTGGAACTTCTCGCCAAGTGGAACAAGTCCCACACCTGTCTGTTCACCCAGGTCATATGCCTTTTCCAGAGGGTGTGTCATTCGCTCCTTTGGTGACTGAGGAGGGAGAACCTCAGCAGGGGACGCCAACCTTCAGGTCGGGTTTTAGGGTCTTTGGACTCCAGAGCTTCCAATAAACATGTTAGAATTGCGAGCTGTGTTTCGCACTCTAGTCTACGCGGAACATTTGCTGCATGGAGATTTTGCAAAGATACAGTCAGACAATGCCACAACTGTAGCATACGTCAACCACCAAGGAGGGACAAGAAGTTTTCCTGCCATGCATGCGACCAGCAGGATTTTTTGGTGGGCAGAGCGGAACATTCAGGCCATCATGGCTGTCTTCATCCCAGGTGTATACAACTAGGAAGCAGACTTCCTAAGCAGACAGTCTTTCACCAGATTGTGAGCAGGCGACCAGACATCAACATGATGGTGTCATGATTCAACCAAAAAGTGAACCGTTTCTGTTCAAGGGCAGCCTTGTTAGACACCATGTCAGCTCCTTGGCATTTCCACATAATATACATATTTCCGCCGGTGGCTATGCTTCCGAGGATCCTGAAAAGGGTGAAGAAAAAGAGGGATCAGGTCATTCTCATGGCTCCAGATTGGCCACCCAGGTCGTGGTACACAGACGTCTTCAACAGGTAAGTCATAGCGTCTCCATCTCAGACCAGACTTGTTAAATCAAGGCCCGTTTTAGCACCTCGGTTTACAGCAGCTGGCATTGATGACATGGCTGCTGAAGCCTTGATTCTGAGAACTAAGGGATTGTCAGATAGGGTTATCCAGACCATGCTCAAGCCAAGAATTAGTGTGGAGGCTTTGTATTGTCTGGTGTGAGAGGAGGCTTCTTTTCAAACACCCAGGCTCCTTATGCTTTTTCAGGATGAAAAACACATAAAACAATTAGGCGCTGGGAAGTATAATTAGGTGCTGCACTTAATTGCTGTCTACCAGCTGTATATTTAATGTGCTTCACTTAAACCGCCGCTCTATAGTTACAGATACTGCATCTGTTATACAATAGAAACAAACATCAACTTGCAAAAGAGCACAGGTTAAAGTGATAATTATGTAGTATTTATTATAAATCTTCAATTAAAAACATATCATCTTGCATATAAAAAAAATATAAAAATGCTAGGTGCGACTAGCTTTTATAAAAATAATAATAAATCCCAGATGTAATGTCCAATGCTCATACATAGATCCTTATAAATCACTTGTGTATATAAGAATTCTCAGTCCTTTTAATTATAACCGTCCTAAGAAGATATTATGCACTCTAGTATAACAAATGTGCCACTTTTGGGTTCCTGATTGATGCCTCTTTGAGAGAACAAAGAATTCGATAATACACACAATTGTGTATAAAGGTAACAACAATTCAATTATATAGCCTCAACAGTCATATGTCCATACACATAAAACAGAATCCAATCTGTTTTATGCAAAAATTGTAGCCATTTGGAAAGTCCATACACTTGTTGATAGTAAAAATATAAAATAAACGCTGTACCTTTGATTCTTAATGGAGCATCTCCAAGTGAAAGGAAAGCCGGGACCTCTCTATTAGCACTGATTCTGGATAAACAGTAACTGCTGAGAGTTCAGAATTCAGCATAGATCGTTGGATTGATCTGCACAAAGTACAGTCACCTCACGTGTTTCATCAGAGGTAGCTCTATTCTTTTGACACTCCTGCCAGCCCTGCAGTTCTCTCCTACATGGGTCTCTTCTTTTCTCACACTCCAAGCCCTGGATGTAAATAAGGCAGCGTCCTACTCTCTTACTGCACCTTTTGGATTATTTCCCTTGAGCTTTCTGATCATGATAATCATTATTATTTATTTGAAATGCACCACAAAAAGCAGAAGTGTCGGACAGTCAGAATGACAAATATTAAGAACTATAAATCATATGCAACAATAGAACAAATAAATACAAGTTTGACAATGGAGATGCAGATGTGAGACAGAGGGTAGCCGTGACTGATTACAATCTAGACAGAATGCTTAGACAGTAGAAGCTATAGGACCCTGAGTGGAGATGGGACTGAAGCTAATAGATCATAAAGAGAGAGTAGCATCAGGAAGGTGTAAGATAGGTTATAGTGAAGAAGCAGGAGTGAGTGGTAGTTATCAAAGAGGAGGTGAGATGCTGGTAAGAGACAGATCTAAGAGGGTGTGATAAGATTAGTGAGTAGTTTGAATTGAATTCTGTAAATAATGGCAGGTCAGTGTAAGGATTTGCAGCATTTAGGACAGATTGTAGAAAGAAAAGACTATATAACAGAAGGCTGCAGTAGTCAAGGCGTGATATGACAGAATAGATATAGGTTTTGGTAACAGCATAGGAAAGGGGCGTATTCTGGCAATGTTCCTAAGGAAGTGGTGACTAAATGGAAGTGGCGCAATGGACTGGAGGACCGAAGACGAGCTCCGTTTTGGACATGTTGAGCTTTACGTAGTGTTGGGACATCGAAGTAGACATGACGAAGAGGCAATTGAACACACAAGTAGACAATAGTTGATTGTGTCGAAAGAGGCAGAGAGATCAAGGAGGATGAGTAGGGAGAAGCAACCCTTTCATTTAGCTGTGAGTAGATTGTTAGTCACTATAATGAGGGCATTCCATTTGCAGAGGGTGCAAGAGGAACAGTGGGTCAGGTGGTAGTACACAAGTCGCTAAAGTAGTATAGAAGCAAAGGGGAAAAATGCATCTGAAGAGAGACAATTTCTTGATGTTTTTATATGTAAGGAAAGGTGGGGAGGCAGAGAAGAGAGTTGACAGGGTGGATATTAGGAACTTAAAGCAGGTTTATTTGGCGAGAAGGGAGTGGTGTAGTAAAAAGACAGGATAAGATTGTAGTGGAGGAAATCAGCATTGCAGTGAGTTTTTCTACACTGGCGCCCAGCGGTATGTGAACACTTTTGTGGGTGGCAGGTCAGTTTAGAGTGCCAGGGTTGGGCTTTCCAGAGGCGAGCGGTGACTGGAAATGCTTCGTCTAGGGCTGAGGTATGTATAGTGTTCTAGAAAGAAACTGCAGCATCATGGCAGGACAGATTAGCAATGAGAGAGGAGTTGATCAAGTGAGGCTGAGAAGACACTTACATTTAACAAGACATTTTTCATATCTAAAATTAAAAAACGCACTGTAAATCCAAGTTGCCTGATCATAGCCATTAGGATAAGGAGTTATGTTTACCATAGGTGTGGGGTGTCTTGGATGCAGGCATGTGGCTTTAATATCTGTTTTGCAAATTCCAGTGTATGTATAGTAATCTTGCAGCCACAGTTCAATGACCTGGATAGTGCATTTTCACACTGTACACAAGTTGCAGTAACTGACCACTGGTTGCTATGCCTTATAGCTAACTATGTGGAAATGTTTCTTATGCGTAATTTATTACTAATATTGCATTTATGCCTACTGCCTCCCCTGTACTTTGCATTTGCTTTTTTGTGTACTTTGCTTGTTGGTCCTTTATGCAAAATACTCTGCTTTATTTCCCTCTGTCCTACGTTGCGGAGTATTGTGGCACCATACTAGTAAGCAATATAATATTCTCCCACACTGTACCACACACAGTATGGTATATTCATTTTGACTATGTGGCATAAAGCCCCCCCCCCCTTTCCCCCCAAAAAACCAGTGTGTCAAATCGTGGACTTTCCACCTTTTGAATCAGCGCTGTGAAGCTTATATATTAGTACTACATATTCTGCAGGGCCAGATTTAATAAATAGATCCCACATACCAGTTGTGTCAATTCTTAGTAAAACTAAGGTTACAACTTATTATAAATTACCTTTTAACATAAAAATAATGTTTCAACTGTTCTTTATCTAAGAACATTTGGGGGTAAATGTATCAATATGCGGGTTCTTCAACACCCGCGTGTTCAGCCTCTTCCGCGATTAAATTTCAAGCGGCGCTGCATTGTAAAGGGTTAACTTCCCTTTACAATGCAGCGCCGCTTGAAATTTAATCGCGGAAGAGGCTGAACACGCGGGTGTTGTAGAACCCGCATATTGATACATTTACCACTTGGTCTTAGAACAATATTGTAAATGGCTTTTTAACATAAGTTTCATTAGAGGAGTTTAAACATCTTTATTTGATCAAATCACATTAGATTATAGGTCTTGGAAATGTTAAGGTCACTGTTTAGAATATATTCAATTATATGTATGAAATTTAGAAGCCTTAACTGCAATTGTAGGAACAGCAACAACCTTTTTCTTGAGGGGACTTGCTGGAGAAGCAGTGTGTGCAAGGATGCTTTGTGGGGGGTGAGGTGAGTATGGTCCCAGAAGCATAAGAGGAATACCAGTCAGGACACAGCACTTCTATCAGTTAGTGATATAATAGGCTTATAAGAGTTTCATTTTTGGTCATGCATTAAATTCCTGCAGTCAGATTTGGGCCTTACGCCAACCAATACACTCAATAGTATAAACAATTATGTACTTACCGAGGAGTACTTTGGCTTAGAGGGCTGGACTTTTTGGTAGAAAGAGTAGACTCCATTTCACACCTGGAAAGCAGACCCAAAATACTAGTTTCAGAAGCCAAACAATTGAGAATGGAATCATGGGTCTTAAATCTAAATGATATATTAATAATTTCATAAAAGAATATATTGGGGGCAGGATGAGTTCCAAGAAAAAGAAAATGTGAGTACAAAGCAGAAACTACTGGAAAATGTTCCTCAAATGGTGGAAATTTTACACTGATATTCAGCAAAAGATATAACTAGCTTTACCTCCAGTTTACCACCAAGCATAGTACCTGTTATCAGGCAGTAATATTTGCTAATTTTTAATGTACTTTAACAGACAGGTTTTTCTTGATGCTACTACATGGACAATGGGATTATTTTTTTTCTAATGGATTACATTTGGATTTACTCTGCTGCTTTGCCCTATCACATTTTAAAACCCTGCCTGCTAATAAGTGAATTCAATGTTTATCTGTTTCTTCTATTTTCGTTAAATTCTTTTTATTGGTTTTCAATAGGTTAATAACAGATAAACAAGGGGTTACAGAAAGAAGAAAGTGGGAGGGGGAAATCACTTATAAGTAGATCCTCTAAGCATTCACATTAATTTTAATGCAAATGGAGACTTTAGAGAGATTAATTCTGATTTATTTTTTCAGTCCTCAGGGTCAGTGGCTTTTCCTATATTCTCCTCACACCTAAGCTCTTTATGTGGTCCGTTATGTTTTAGCATCGGGCGCTAAAAAGTAGATATGAGGCCCCTGGAGGAGTAACTTTGCGAGAAAAAGACACTCGGGGGAAGATTGGTGTAAGTCAGGGAACAGAACTGTAAAAGTGCCCAAGCTGCGGATATTGATAAAAACAAGAAGTGGGAATGTGAAATATTGCCATGTCCTCATATGACAGAAAGTGTTGTATCTAGGCTTGGTCAGTATGGAATCTAAAGTTGTATCAAGTTCAATCAGAAAATTAAATTAAACTTTAAATTAATGTTTGATAGTTTTGTGAACTATCAGCGGGTGGACTGTTAAAATCAAATTACTGCAATTGTAGTCATGGGGAAAACTGGGATTTGTTTCACAATGAAGTCATATGCCATGAGTTAGGTGCTAGGTCATTAGTGTATGCATCCAGATTGCTATTAAGAACATGATGGTTGGAGGTAGACTCGGTTGATTAGGTCTACATTGGGATTTAAGCTAGAGTAAAGTTGATAGTGAGTGTAGGTTAGCAGTACTGGCCTCTATATCTACCCATACTCTTGTGTCAGAGCTGTAACTCAAAATTCTAGCGCCTGGGGCGAGAAAGTCAAATGCCGCCCCCCTAGCCCTCAATTGTAACCAAATGAGCCCAAAATATTCCTAAACTGCGCCCCCCTTCAGCGTTGCGCCCTATCGCACCGTCATAGTTACGGCCCTGTCTTATGTTAGGAAGCAAGTAGAAGAACACATTGTGTTAGGTGTGTAGCTCTAAAATATTTAATAAAGTTAGGACCTGTATTTTCTTACTGTAATTTTAAACTTATGATAACTGAGTAGAAACAAATACATATTGCAGCTGCCACAAATCAGGACTAGTTTAGAAAGGTTTATGTGAGCATACAAGTGCCCACAATTTTAACATATTGTTACTTTAATATAGTCACTGACTGTCCTAGTGTGCCAGAGGAAAACTGACAGTGACATAATATTAAGAATTGGACATCTATAAATACATTTCTTAACATATGGTAAAAGGTAAGTTAATTTAGTTCGCTCTGACAATTAACATAGTGTATTTAGATTTTTGGGTTTAGTTTCCAATTTCATCAGTAAGCATCCTGTCTGTACTCATTGTGACTCTAAGGTTTAAAAACACACAAACACGAAAAAGTGTTTTCCTTAAATGGGTACTTTCATCATAATTTGTGTTACTAGACATAGCTAAACAATAGAAAGAGGTTAAATAAACAAAATAATATTTTTTTATGAATTACTTGAGCTACATTAATACAAATAAACTACAATTTAAATATTACACGTTATGGATCAATAGATCTTTGTGCTGCACAGCTTATGCTGTCCACACAGACAGCAATGAAATATGCAGCTTAAATGTAAGCATATTGTCACATGCTGGACCCACAAACATTCTTACACATGTCCGCTATTTAAAAACTTGGGCTTTCATTCATTTGATGCAGGCATTCTGCTCCTATTCTCCCTGCATTATTTTTAAGGCATCTGTATCCACAGATAGGTGCCAGATATTTGTGTCAGTTTAGCTTCTGCTTCTCGGCTCATTTCTGTCCCTTTGCATATTTCAAACTCCAGTTCATTCCCGGTAATTCTGTTTATTCCTGGTACCCGTCCTCTCCAGTGTATTCCTGGTACCCGTCCTCTCCAGTGTAATCCTGGTACCCGTCCTCTCCAGTGTAATCCTGGTACCCGTCCTCTCCAGTGTAATCCTGGTACCCGTCCTCTCCAGTGTAATCCTGGTACCCGTCCTCTCCAGTGTAATCCTGGTACCCGTCCTCTCCAGTGTATTCCTGGTACCCGTCCTCTCCAGTGTATTCCTGGTACCCGTCCTCTCCAGTGTATTCCTGGTAACCGTCCTCTCCAGTGTATTCCTGGTACCCGTCCTCTCCAGTGTATTCCTGGTACCCGCCCTCTCCAGTGTATTCCTGGTACCCGCCCTCTCCAGTGTATTCCTGGTACCCGTCCTCTCCAGTGTATTCCTGGTACCCGCCCTCTCCTGTGTATTCCTGGTACCCGCCATCTCCAGTGCCTACCTGTTATCTGCCATCCTCAGCGTATTCTTGGTATCTGCCATCTCCAACGTATTTCTGGTAATAACTCCTACCAGCATACCCATCCACTCTAGTCCCTGTCTCTTGTGGTAGTTTCCTCACCTTGATAGATCAGGTCATGCCTGAAACCCGTTTAGAGGGCTGTGACCTGTGTGGTGTTGGCAGCAAAGACCATACTTCCTTGCGGAGGTTCCTGGCGAAGACCTTCACCTAGTTAGACTATGCGCCATTGCAACAGGTAACAACAATCCAGGTTTACTGCTTAAAGTCCAATTCCTATTAGATGGGACACATATTATGATCACAAGCTAAACATTTATAGTGATAGTAGAGAGGATTGCAGGTTTCTGGAGTTTGCCTTATATAAAAAATACTGGTTGTGAAATTAGAGATTTGAGTGAAAAATATGTAGCTAATGCAATAAAGTCAATATTCAACCAGGACACAGCCAAACCATTAGACAGTGATTATTTATTAGATTCTTGCAGAAACTTGTACTGATACATATAGTTGTTGGTATACATTATTTATTGTGCTATTCTATTCCTATCCAAAGCGTATTGCACAAGATTGTTTAGTAACATGATGAAAAAGTGAAAATGTGTAATAACATTAGATTAACTGGTATGGAAATGCTCACATGGTTTTCTCATTTGCTTTAAAGGAAAACTATCACACAATTTGCAAACAAATACTATTTTTACTAATTATACAATTAGGACTTTTTAAAGGACCCATAAACAGTAAGCTTTTCCTGTCTCTCTGTCATAATATACCCACCCATTCCGCCTCATGTTCAACCCTCTTCCGTTTAAGTTTAATACCAGTAGGAGAGCAGCATGTGGCTGCCAATACACACTGCAAAATCCTTTGAAAAAGCCCTGGAGCATATTCATCATGCTCCCTGTGGTCCCCCATGGTATAAAATAACAGAAGAGGTGCAGGTATTCCATCCTGCTCAATGAGCATGCGTTGGCATGAACCATGAAGGTAAAATGCATTGTGCTAACCTCATATTCCACTGCACTTCTGTTAAAAAGTAAAGTGTTAAGTGTAAAGCTGAGAATGCTACCAGTCACTGTATCTGCTACAAAAGCTACCAGTCACTGTATCTGCTTCATTGGAGAAGCACCTTCCGCCTATCATGGCAACCTTCTGCAGAGGGATGAAATTAGAATTAGTTCATGTATAAAATTCAGCTCCAAAATATAGCTTTTCATATGTATTAATGTCAAATATTAGCTTTCTGTGCTCCCTTTTTAAACTACTTGCCTCAAACTGTGAAACTCAAACTAATTTCCAAATTTCATGGTAGCTGCTCCTTAAACTTGCGTCCTGCGAAATCAACCCAAATCTTAAAAAAACAAGCCATTTGAAGCACATTGTAACATTATATTAATGATGGGGTAAAAATAGCATCCTACAGTCTGCCAGCTTACTGTTATGTGCATATTTATGTGAATGGCATATATTTCATGGATGCAACAGCAAATGTTAAAAGACAGATTTATGATTATGTATGCAATAGAATTTGTATACATATAACTTAAATTGCACACATATCCATTAAAACATAGCAAAATGTCTGCAGTTTTGCATATAGATAGTGTGGGACAAAAAAATACTATATTGCCCACAAAAATGCAACTATCAAGTCTCTCCAAACTAGTTTATCTAGTAATTTACTGGAACTTGCCTTGAAAATGACATTAACATAGAAACTGATTGATAAAACTCTGCATTGTTGTCAAATAAAACACACCAGCTAAAACATCAGCTTTGCAGCTCTAATTACAAAATCACTATAACTATAGTTTTCTCAAAGAAGACCTTAACCAGTGATTTGCCGTTAAAATAAAAACCTGTAACATTTATAGCGTTAGTTACGTAAATTAATGAGTAAAAACACAGTCATTTGACGCACAGACGCATCAGAAATGAAGGTGATATATGGCGCAGAACACATGCCTTTTTTCAGAGATATTTTCTGTATTGAAGTAGGAATACCATATACGGTTCTGGTGAAGTAACGTCTTTTCAGTCATCTTGTCCTTATATATTTTACCTGTCTTTAAAGAACATGTGATTCCATTGTTTGAAATTCTGTAATATTGGGTAGTGGCAGGGCCGGATTAACCTGAGGTCTAACTGGGCTATAGCCCAGGGGCCTCGGGCATCCAGGGGGCCCTTCAAAGTCCGCAGCAGCATTATTGATCGGTCCGGGGGCGGGTGCGCCCCCAGCCCGATCAATGCTGCTGAGCACTGTCAGTCCAGTCCTCCGTCCCCGGCGCTCAGTACTCTGCTTACTGAGGAGATCTCGCGAGTGAACTCTCGCGAGATCTCCTCAGTAAGGAGCATGCAGCGCGCCGGGGACGGAGGACTGGACTGACAGGTAAGCGCTTTGGGGGGGGGGGGCTCACAATGGGGGCCTCACGGGGGAATGGAGGCGCCCTTAGCCCAGGGGCCTCCATTCCCTTAATCCGGCCCTGGGTAGTGGTAATTCCGACTATACAAAGTGTAACCTATCCACAATTAACACAGGAATTTTATAACTAACTTCACAAATTTTGATATCTTTCCCCCATACGTACCGTACATGACCAATCAAGCCTAATGGATAGCTTTCATATTCTTCCTCCTCTGCATTATCTTCCACCTTGATCCCAGTAGTTTTTTCCTCAACTTCATTATTCCTCTTCAGAAAACAAACTCTAATATTTGAAAAGAGGTTTTTTTAAAAAAAATTAAAGCTGTCAGATTCTAACAGTAGAACCAAGAAAATAATAAATACAATTTAATACACAAAGCCATCGAACCTTGTAAGTTTGTGCACAGATTCAAGGGACATTATCTTTGAAATTGTGTATAGTTTTAGTATGTTTAAACATAATATTTACTAGTAAATTGCTGCTAGTTATTTTGTGTAGATGCAATTTGTCAATAAACTTCCATTATTACTATTTTTTGGTTCAAGCTGCATTTGTTTAATCTTTAGCAATGCTTCTCTCCAACTATCTCAATATAATGTCACTTTTTGGTATGCCACAAACAGTTGCTTTGTGTTTTCAATAACCTATGTAGACTGAGTCTGGATACATGAGTAATTGGAGCATAATTGATACGTAAAGTGAGACCTAGCTTCTGTGCATGTATCTTGCAAAATGTGTGATTTCAAATGAACAAAACAGAAAGAAAATGACTTGCATTTCATTTTGTAATATTGATAACAGGTCACTGCCCTATATTTAAAGGTATAAAGCATTTTTTCACGACCGTGTCCAATTTAAATAATCAAAAAGATGAATTTTTACATTTTAGCAGACACACGTTGCACTAGTTGTGTGAAATGCAGTCATGGCCAAAAGTTTTGAGAATTACACAAATATTATTTTTCACATAGTCTGCTACCACAGTTTTTATGATGGCGTATACTCAAGAATAAAGAGTGATCAAATGAATTGTAATTAATTTCAAAGTCCCTCTTTGCCATGACGATGAACTTTATCCTATAAACAAAAAAAACAACATTTCCACTGCATTTTAGCCCTGCCACAAAAGGATCAGCTGACGAGGACAAGGCTGGAGATCACTCTGTCATGCTGATTGAGTTAGAATAGTTAGAATAACAGACTGGAAGCTTTAAAAAGAGGGTGCTTGAAATCATTGTTCTTCCTCTGTTAACCATAATTATCTGCAAGAAAACACATGCAGTCATCATTGCTTTGCACAAAAAGGGCTTCACAGGCAAGGATATTTCTGCTAGTAAGATTGAACCTAAATCAACCATTTATGGGATCATCAAGAACTTCAAGGAGAGAGGTTCAATAGTTGTGAAGAAGGCTTCAGGGTGCTCAAGAACATCCAGCAAGTGCCAGGATTATCTCCTAAAGTTGATTCAGCTGCGAGATTAAGGCACCACCAGTGCAGAGCTTGCTCAGGAATGGCAGCAGGTAGGTGTGAGTGCTTCTGCACGCACAGTGAGGTGAAGACTTTTGGAGGATGGCCTGGTGTCAAGAAGGCCAACAAATAAGCCACTTCTCTCCAGGAAAAACATCAGGGACAGACTGATATTCTGCAAAAGGTACAGAGATTGGACTGCTGAGGACTGGGGTAAAGTAATTTTCTCTGATGAATCCCCTTTCAGATTGTTTGAGGCATCTGCAAAAATGCTAGTCCGGAGAAGGAAAGGTGAGCGCTACCATCAGTCCTGTGTCATGCTAACAGTAAAGCATTCTGAGACCATTCATGTGTGGGGTTACTTCTCAGCCAAGGGAGTGGGCTCATCCAGAATTCTGCCTAAGAACACAGCCATGAATAAAGAATGGTACCAAATTACCCTCCAAGAGCAACTTATCCCAACCATCCAAGAACAGTTTGGTGACGGATAATGCCTTTCCAGCATGATGGAGCACCTTGTCATAAGGCAAAAGTGATAACTAAATGGCTCGGGGATCCAAACAACATGGTCCATGGCCAAAAAACTCCCCTGACCTTAATCAAAAGAGGCGGGTGGACAAACAAAAACTTGAAGTTTATCAGAATTTGTGGGTTTTTGTTTGTCCACCCGCCTCTTTTGAGGATTGACCACATTGATTTTATTTCATTGAGTTAAAAAGTCAACTCGCTATGTGTAAAGCCCAGTACAAAAATATACAGGACCTTGCTAAATAGAACTTACAAACTAGTAGTAGAAAGAAGATTACAAAAATAAGAGGTAACAAAGAAAGATTAAAACACAATAATTATACGAAATACATAGATATGTATATTTTATATTTTGAAAAAGAAATGTCAATAATATTTGATAACAAATCAATGATTAGTCCTGTATGATGTCAGCTAACTTACAGCTGCCAGTGGTTAGAAACTGAACTGCAATATGTCCTGCCTCAAATATATCACTAAAAAAGCAGTTGTTCACTATTCTTTCATCTAGATTAATATTAGGTTTCCAAACTGGACTCCCCTAAACTCTCCTGATCCAGTCTGTTCAAAATTTTAATGTGATCTACTGTATCTTAGTTGTTCCTCAGCCGCTAGTCCTGTTTCTAACTCCCAGCACTGGTTTTATATATCCTTTTATAATAAACTCAAAAACTGTCCCATTAATCTTAAAGTTACCTTTTACAACACCCCCGAAACAAACTTCCCCCCAAATTCCTATACCTTCTAATATGTCCATGCCTACTCTACAAAACACTGTCTATTTCTGTGTGGGGTTTCATGTTATAGTTCCAAGCCCAATGCCCAGTAATTGTGAGATGTTGAGCCTACTATTCAAAAGAAAGAAATCTTACTCTTCGTTTTTGTCATCAACATAGTCCATTTTTGGCTTTTGATGGATTTCACCTCCTTTCAATGCATTGTTGTGTTTATCTGCAAAGTTTTCATCTTTTCCTTTTAGGTCTCTCTCATTGTGATATGGTGCATCTATCTCTTTAACCTAGTGCATACAAAACATACATTAAAAACAAAACATAGAGCAGACATAAAATAGTATTGTACCTATACATAATTTGTATACAATCATGTCAGTATGAGATTAGCATATGGGAATGTGTTCTTTGTCCAAACTACATTGTAATAGTTTCTTAGGAGTTTTAAAGAAAACCTACTTTAGGTCACCGATAAGAGTAATTTCAAGGCAAGGTTTGTGATAACTGTGAGGGGAAACAGACAGGAATTAAGAATTGTGCTGGATATGAGTTCCTTTAAGAATAGCATTTGCTCAGGTAAAGATTTAATGTAAAGGGGACTTATTCAAGTTGCCGAGTGTCACACCAGGCTCCCAGATCCTGTCACTTACCTCTCCACTGTCTTTCCAAGTTGTAACTGCAGTCCTCAGGCTCTGCTGGTTTCAGATCTCTTTGCAAGATGCTGCCCAATCTGTCTCCACTCCAGAGATCCCTCCAGAATCAGAGTATGGGCGCGGCTATCTTGGATTCGGTCACATGATTCCTCTCAGCCAATCAGGTGATAACAGCCTCCATTTTAGATTCCCTCCAAAACCAGTCCATGGGAGCAGGGGCGCACGCAGGGGGGTTTCTGGGTCTCCAGAAACCCGTCCCCTCTGCTAAAGAAGTGCCCTTACATAGCAGCACTGTACTATATAGCATCCGCAGCGCTATCAAAGAAGCGTCCGCGACGGTGCTGTACTGCACCGCCGCCGCCGCTTCTTTGACAGCGCCGTGGCTGCTGTATAGTACAGTGCTGCTGAAATGGCTCTCACGGGTTTTTTTTAAAAATCTGCGTACGCCCCTGGGGAGCTGCCATCTTGGATATGGTCACCTGATCCATCTCAGCAACTCAGTGCTGCTTCTGCCCAGCTGACCGCAGTCTCCAGTAAGGAACATCAACTACTATAAAAGGACTTCCTGGAGCCTTTACCTGTTGCCAGTGCAACATTGTTATTATTTCAAACACCAACCTGGTTCCTAGCAGTTTGCAATCCTTTCTGTTGTTCCAGTTCAAAGAGTGCAGTCTGCAGTCCGGTTCTGGTTTTCCCGTTACGCTTTCAGCATTCCAGATCCAACAATCCAGTTCCTGCCTGGGTTCCCCAGCTAGTTTATCACCATCCTACCTCCAGAGGACACAACCCAGTCTGGGTGCGGATAGATCCTCAGGCGTGACGGTTTGCACTGGCCTAATGAATTCCGCTGGTGATATGCCCCAAGGAGTGGGCTCAATGCAAAGCCTGGTGAATCAGCTTGGAGTCAAGAGACCGCACAGGGACAAATCGTGCAGTTCATTCGAGAATTGTCCTTTCGTCTGGATAGCATTGCAACTACTCTGAGTTCAGGTGACTCTTCTATTCCTGCACAAGCTCCACCAGTTCAAGTTTCTGACACAACTTCTCGTCCTCATCTACCAACTCCTGCCAAGTTCAATAGCAATACAAAACTGTGCAGAGGGTTTCTGAACCAATGTGAGATCCATTTTGAGCTACAGACCAGCAATTTCTCTATGAAGAAAGCAAGAATTGCATTCATTATCTCCCTTGTAATGGGACAAGCATTAGCCTGGGCATCTCCATTGTGGGATAGAGCATATCCTCTGCTTTCCTCATGTTCTGGATTCACAGCAGCCTTCCATCGGATCTTTGACGAGCCTTGCAGAACCACTTAATCATCCTTAGATATTCTACCCCTTTGACAAGGCGCTCGTCCTGTGGGCTAATACCTGATTCAGTTCCAAATATTATCTTCTGAGTTGAAGTTGAAGGATGAGGCCTTGAACTCAGCCTTCTGGAGTGCTTTGTCCGATAAAATTAAGGATGAGCTTTCCACTCGTGATCTGCCTTCTACACTAGATTAACTAATTAACCTGTTTATTAAGTTAATTTACTCTTTCGGGAACGTGCCCTGGAGACTGCCGCATCACTGTTACGATACTTACCATTCCACGCTCCCCCGCCGCTCCGTCGGGCCCGGAAGCCGCACTTCCGGGTTCAGCGATCACGTGACCGCTACCTAGGGCGGTCACATGATCACCACCAGGGCGGGGAATTCAAATGAGACTCTGCATAAAAACCTAGCTCTGACACTTGGAGAGTGTCAGAGCAACTTACCAGTTCCTGGCTCCTGATTCCTGTGTCCTTCCTTGTTCCTGCTTCGTGTGTATTGACTCCCAGTGTACCGACCCGGCTTGTTCACTCTTCCGGATTCCGTTGTCCTCTGTGTACCGACCCGGCTAGCTGACCTCGCTTCTGTTCTTGTGACCCGTGTACCGACCCGGTTTGATTGACTCGGAGACCGCTTCCTGATTCTGTATGCATTGCCTGCCTGTGTACCGACCCGGCCTGTCCGACTACTCTCATCTCGCTCCTGCTCTGCTGTACTACACCTTGGGGAAAACCTGAGGACCGCGACCTGCGACTCCTGGCAGCAAAGCCCATCCCGCCTTGCGGCGGTTCTTGGTGAATACCGGGGAGATCGTTAGACTCCGCACCTCAGGTAAGCCAGCGTTAATCAAGGTTAGTAGAGAATCCAATAAATTCGTTACAATCACCACCTTCGACCCTGGCACTCCTCACCGCCAAATGATGAACCCATGAACGACGTTCTTATCTTCTCCAATAATCTGGAATCACATCGTGCCCATGTGAAAGAGGTTATTTCACGACTCCGAACCAACAGGCTCTTTTGTACATTGGAGAAATGCACCTTTGAAGTACCATCCATCTCCTTTTTAGGTTATATTAGTTTTGGTACCGTCTTTCAGATGGACCCAGAGAAGCTCAAGGCGATTCTCAACTGGCCTTAAGGCGGTCCAACGCGTTCTGGTTTTTGCAAACTATTACAGGAAATTCATTAGAAATTTCTCCACTCATGCTGCTCCCATCACAGCCCTTACCAAAAAGGGGTTCGATCCAATTGGTCTGAAGAGGATAAAGCAGCATTCAATTGCATCAAGCAGATTTTCATTTCTGACCTAGTTCTTCGCCAGCCTGATTTATCCCTTTCTTTTATCCTGGAAGTGGATGCCTCTGCAGTAGGTGTAGCTGCTGTTTTATCCCAGGGTTTTGAAGATGGACAGCTTCATCTCTGGCTATTTTTCTTGCAAATTTCTGCCGGCAGAGAAGAACTACTCTATAGGAGATCATGAATTATTAGCCATTAAGTTGGCTTTGGAGGAATTGAGACATTTGTTGGAAGGTGCCAAGTATCCCATCTCTGTCATCACAGATCATAAAAATCTTCTGTATCTAAAGTCCGCCCAGTGTCTCAAACCAAGACAAGCTAGATGTAAGGTCGATGCCCTTTCTCGTTCAATGGTTCAAGATGAGTATCTTTGCCTCACCAAAGTCCTCCCATCATCGCTCCTATGTCCTATTCTACTACCAATATTGTTCCTATCCAGCTCTGGAAAAAATATTCGTAGCTCCAGCACTTTGCAAGAAATTGCTTCAATGAGCTCATGCCTCCCGATTCTCTGGACATTCTGGAGTTCAAAAGACTCTCAAATTTGTCCAAACATCCTATTAGTAGCCTACCCTCAAGCAGGACATCCAAGAATTCATAGCTTCCTGTTCCAGGTGTGCCCAACATAAAATATCTTGTCAAACACCTGCCGGCTAACTTCAACCATTGTCCATTCCTCGACAAACCTGGACTCATCTTTCTATGGACTTCATTACTGATTTACCAGGTTCTCCAAAATGGCTCATTTTATCCCTCTCACTGGACTGCCCTCTGCTCCAAAACTGGCTCAATTGTTTATTAAGGAGATGTTCAGACTCCATGGCTTGCATTCAGAAATAATCTCCGATCATGGAGGCTAGTTCGTGACCAAGTTCTGACGGTCTTTTGTTCAGCTCTTCAAGTAAAGCTCAAGTTTTCATCTGCCTATCACCCCCAAACAAATGGCGAAACTGAAATGGTGAATCAGGATTTAGAAACTTTTTTTCGCATATTTGTCTCATCTTCACAAGGTAACTGGAAAGAACATTTACCCTGGGCAGTATTCTCAAACAATAATCGGTACCACTCCTCTGGGTCTATACCCTTTTTACTGTCTATGGTCTTCATCCTAGAATACCTGAGTTCTAGCCTCTTCCTTCTGCCATTGTACCTGCTGCTAATAATACTTTACGTCAGTTCACTAAAATATTGAACGAAGTCCGCTCTTCCCTGTTAAAGGATTCCTCCAATTACAAAAAAATTGCTGATCGCAAACGTCAAGCAATACCCAATCTCAAGCCAGGGAATAGAGTCTGACTTTCCCCTCGCAACCTGAGAATTAAAGTACATTCCATGAAGTTTGCCCCCTCACTATATTGGTCCATTTCCCATGGAGCAAGTCATCAATCCAGTAGCTTAAAAACTCAAACTTCCTCCATATCTATGAATCCCAAACTCTTTCCATATATTCTTGTTGAAGCCTTTGGTCTTGAATATGTTTTATTCTGCACTACCTAAAACTCCTAAAGTCCAAACTCAATGAGGAGTTGAGTAAGAAGTAGAAAGGATACTCGATTTACGGATTTGTCATGGTCATCTTCAGTATCGTATCGATTGGAGAGGATACGGCCTAGAAGAATGAGCCTGGATTAAACCCACTGATGTATACGCTCCACACTTGGTTTATATCTTCCATGAAAAATTTTCTTTGAAGCCCTGGTTTCTCCATTCTGGTTCCAGCATTACCAGTTCCGTTCCGGTTCCAGCAATCCAGTTCCTGTTAGTTTATCACCAGCCTACCTCCAGAGACACAACCCAGTCTGGACAGATCCTCAGGTGTGACACCGAGTATGAGATACTGTACCAAATAGATGAATATGTATCTGTCAAAAGTAGTTGGAAAAGGACAATGTTGCTCAGATTTCAGTATATATTTATACTCAAATAAATTTCCAGAAAATTAAGATACATTTAAAGAGAACAATCTACACAACTGTGTGATTCTCCAAAGTTACATCCCTGTCCATGCCAGGTACATATTTACATTTAGAGTTGAAGAATATTACAATAAAATTTGGCTAGTGCTATAAATTACTGTTTCAACTGGAGATGTTACATAACTTATTCATTTACTCTATAAAAGGGAATATATACCAATAAAATTAGCATATACAATAACTAAAGATAACTTTATGATCATTACGCAGTTTGCTAAATGCATTTTTGCTGTGCACTTAACTTCACCCCTATTTCTACAATAAAGCCCTATGAAACAGCTTCCATACAGCTCTATTGAGCATTATGTATAGACGGATTTTAGATTGGCAAGGTGAGACCCCTCCTCTTACTATATGTAGGGGAGAGATTTAATTAGTGTATAACCTCTTTAATAGAATGGACTTGCACTAAAAAATGTGGAATGTGGTTTGAGAGCAGGAATAGTATATTAGGGAACAACAGGTTTTATTGTTCAGGTAATGAAAAAAAAATAATACCACACCAGTACCAAAATATATATATAATAAACCTATTATATAGATACCTAATTAAGGGTAGACTCAATTCCATGCGTTGTTCTTTAGAACAACGCGGGCCGCACATTATTACTGTTACTACAGAAATTTTAACGCAGACTTTTGCTCACGGCTCACAGATCTGCGAGCAATAATCAGCATTGAAATTACTGTAGTAACGGTAGTAATACACAGCATTTACCGTAGTAACTGTAAAAGTGTGTGGCTATTACAGTAGTAACTGTAATAGTGCACGGCCCACGTTCTAAAGACCCAGGAAATTGAATCTGCCCGTAAATATTAAAACCATAAAGCATTCACATTAATGTGTAAGTATCACACTTTATTTTATTGCAGACTTGCAATACTCACAATTTCAATTAGATTACTTTGAAATTACTTACTAAACTATGTTCCTTTTCACTTATTAGAGATGTATCGTTATTACTGCTAACATCATTCTTTACATCAAACTCTTCTTTAACATATCCAGAATTTCCTGTTTCCTGTTTTAGAAAATCTTTGTTTTTTAGGTCAGTCTGTTTATTTGATTTTGCAACTTTCATTGGCAAGTCCATGTGAAACAATATATTGGTGGAAGTGCAGTATTCTTCAAAACCGTACAAATATCTGGAAAATAAAATTCAAATTTTTTTGTCAAAAAGTAAATACAGCAAATATCAAAGTAACAAAACAAATCACAATATAATTAAAGTGTAAGTAATGTATCAATACATAAAAAAGTTACAAACCAATGACTCAACTTATATATAACTCATGTTGTGCGTCAATGATAAAAACTGAAATTGGCAGAGAGCAAATTGCCATTCCTATTTATGGTCCAAGGACAATATGGACTAATAGTGATAAGGTTGTTGCTGCAACTAGATCTGAAATATCTTCAGCACACAGAGTTACAAATACAGTGTAGAGCAGAACAGATTTTTAGGGGTAGATTCAATTTGCCGGAACAGTGCATGGAGACACATCGCGTCAGAGTATTTACAACAATGTCCGCTCATCTTTCCTCGTGTCCCATTGAGCTGGACTAGAAAAATGAACGGAAATTTCTTACTGTAATAGCCAGCCATTTTAATCTGCCCCTTAGTTCTTGTGATGTCACAGAGGTTATTTTTGTACTTCACAATGGCACTTATATGTGTAAAGATTGTGGCTTTGAGATACTGTACTGTGATTAAATATTAAAAATGACAGACCATATACATGCATGAGATATTGACCCTTTTTCCTTACTTTTCAAAGGTGTTAACCATAATATAAATGTGAAGTGAGAATTTCAATTAAAGAATTTGGAAAGATGCTTTTTTTCATTTTTTCTATAGACTTTATTTTTGCAGAGGTCAACCGAAAGCAACAGCCAGTGACGTAACAAACAGCATATGAACATATAAATAATACTAGGGCACAGTGGTTAAGAAGAACAAAAAACAGTCTGCGTAGGTAGATATGAGAGTGTACCATAACGCAATAAACGTCCTTCTAGAAAACTGAAAAGTTTTGGGAACTGAACCTTTTTTTCAAAATAAAAAAAGAAAGATATTGAAAGAAATGGGGTTAGAGAAGAGTGAGGCAGTATGGTGAGCCACCAAAAAGAGAGGAGAGAGAAATAACAAAGTAGAAAACTGACTAAAAAAGAAAGAGAGAGGAAGGGCAGGGTAGAGGTTGAAGGAGGGTCTCTCCAGGTGGAACAGAGCTGAGAACTTTAAAAATCATGTTAAAAAGGGTGTTTGAATTTGATAGTAGGAGGCCCAATGGTGCCTAAACTTTGTTGAACAATTTAGATGTATTACGAATGATACTTTTCATATATTCCATTTTATATGTGTCCTGATAATGATCATTTGCAATGTGGGAGCAAGTGGATGTTTCCAGTCAGTGGCAATTTGACATACAGCAGCAGAGACTATGTATCTAAACATCTTCATTTGATGGGTAGTGGCAGATGGAATCCCAAGTGGGGGGGAGGAAGAACCTGGGGAAGAAGGGAATGTCAATTTGCAATAATTGTGGTGAAAAGTTCTGAAGTTCCATCCAGAACAGGGCAAGCTTGGGGCACTGCCACCATATATGGAGGAAGGAGCCATCAATCACACATTCTCTCCAGCAGGCACTGGATGAGTCAGGGAAGATCTTAGGAGCTTTGGTTGGTTGGAGTTTATATGCATTTTCTTTTAATTTTACACAGATTGAACTAGTGGCAGTGTTTGTTCTTATTTCTTCTCAGTCCTCGTTATCCAGGGACTCCCCCAGATCTTCCTCCCAAGCCTGCTCATGTGAATCTCGATCGCCTATGTCAGGAACCCTAAGCTCCCAATACAAAAGGGATATGAGGCATTTGGTAGAGGGAAAGCCACTCAAAAATGGTCAATGGCCTGATTCCCAATCTTTGTATATTAGTAGCATAAAAAATTCCTTAGTTGTAAGTACCAAAAGAAGCATGTGTTTTAAATATCAAAATTTGTTTTTAGGTCGTCCAATGAAGGGAATGGAAAGGTCTTTGGTGATATCATTAAGATAACGGACACCTTTCTGTTTCCAAGGTTCAAAAGATAACAATATACATCCTGGTGGGAACTTAGGATTGTCGAAGAGCGGAATGATTAGACTAGGAGCCGGAGCCAGCTTGAATTTTGTGTTCAAAATCCCCAGAGGGATAACGAGTGCGCTACAACTGGGTGGTAAGTAGCAGACTGTGGACGGCACAGGAGAGAGGAGATGGAGGAGATAGCCAAGCTTTCAGCTTCCATCGAGACCCAAACTCTGGAGGAGCCAGGAGAGTTCCACAGAACACTTTGGGCAAGATGTGCAGCTAGAAAATAGTGTTTAAAATTGGGAGCCCCTAAACCGCCACACCGTGCCGACCTCTGTAGGACGAGGACGAACTCCGGGACGTTTATTGCCCCATATGAATTGTGATGTGTAGTGCTGTAAATTGGAAAGTTGTTTTAATAAAGGTGGTGGCCCCTAAATTACAGCTGGGCATTGCTTTGCTTTAGCTTTGCAACTTTAGCATATGGATTGTGTCAACATACAGAAAGAGATTTTTCTGCACAAGGATCAGACCATCCTCACTGTATTCACTCTATTCGTATTAGTGTGAAGGGATGCTTTATCAATGTACTAAAGTTTACAACAAAAAAATTCCCATGAGTAAGCCTGATTAGTGAAATGTACGATGGGCCATGCATTGTTAGTGACATCACGGACACAGAATTTTAAGGAGCCGGCAGTGGCAAGGGGCTGAGTCTTACTAATTTACGTAGCACAGAATAAAAGCTATAGTTCTATGAACATTATATACCTAGGTTCTGATTAATGAGAGAGACCGCTTCATGCTTTCGGGGGCTTAAGAGAGAGAAGCCAGGTGTTAGAGTTGACTTGTATAATAGAGGTGACATGCCCGCATACACTGGTATAGCTCCTAGGGGATAATGACACATGTTAACAAGAGAATAAGGAATTGCAAGAGGAATGCCAATTCAGGCAACAATTCTTTGGGTGAGGCACATTCATAATAACACTGTATGTAAACATATATAGGCTAAATAGTCTCCCAATATAGGACCATCTATAATAGGAATACTCAGTGTCATAGAACAAAGGGCAACTGAGGAAATACTGGGCATTACCTACTGTCCTTTGTGACCAAATGTTATATAACATAAGGGAATTTCTCTGCAGGAGGACTTGTCACAACAACACAAACTTGTCAGTGACAAATTGGTGGAATATCTCCAACAATCAAGAACAAATGAGGGTCTATGATAATAAATAAATAGTAGAATACTCCTAAACTGACATTGTTATTGACAAGTTGATGGGATATATCTGTAACAATCAAGACTTTAATTAAAGAGGATCGATGATAATAAATACATAGTAGAATACTCCTAGCGCTGTAAATCCCTATACTTGTCTTATAACACAAAAGATACACTTTTATTGGTTATAATCTAAAAATTATTCTTTTATCAACCAAGTTTGGTAAAAGTGAAAAAAAAATAGTGTAGAAAAGTGAAAAAGAAAGAGAATTGTGTCTCTAAAAATCCGTTTTATTTTAATGGACCCCTTCAGTGGAGACGGTAATGAGATGTTCATATATTTTTGTCATCTCATCTCTTACATATGTATAATTCCAATATGTATCATTAAAGCATATTTGTACTTATGAGTTGTCCTTATTACTAGGTTCTTGTACTTATCTATATATATTGAGTATGCTACTGATTCTTCAATTACTCGTCCTTAATATCATACTATAAATATACATTCGTCTTTGTTCATGGCCAAGCATTGTTCAGACCAATGTCAGGGTTATTGTTCTTTTGTGTTATTATGGTGGTCTGATCGCTCGGTCCATGGACTGCATACACATTAGCCTTGTTTTAGACGATAAAGGGAAGAGCGGCTGTCCTGTTAGTAACTTTTTTAGACCCATGTTGTCGTGAGTAATGATTGTAATTTCGTACTCACTGTCGTGGATCGGTCGTAAACTTATACACACTACACAAGGGAAAGGAAATTGGATCGAAAATATTCAACGGTACGACCAACCAAACGAAACGATTGTCGCCCAAATGAGGCCACAATTGTCCATTTGGGCAGACTTTCGACCATCGTGTCACTACACACACTGACTTAACTTTCAAACGAGCGGTCGTATGTCGGCTGGTTGAGCCGATTATTGGATAAAAACCCTGTAGTGTGTACCCAGCTTTAGTTTAACCTGCTGCATCTTAATTAACTCCACTCAAAACTACACTTTTTAGTGAACAGTTCCTCTTTAATAAAATGACAGCAGATCCAAGTACACAACAAATATATAAAATCTCCATTTATTACAAAAAATATTAAAAGAATTATAATAATAAAGTAGATAATTACAAATGGTAAAATAAAACAAACCATACCTCAGAAGCCATTATAGTTTACCATAATTATAAGGAATTCAACAATAAATCCCTACTTAGAAGTAATCAATCAAAACCCAGTTTAAGATCAACTTTGCTGGGATTGTACACTTCCAAGGGAGGGATAGTAAACCGTGGTTTAGGCATCATGTGGCTCTCTTGTAATGTGGAACTACAAGTTTTAGCATTCTGGAATTAATAGTACCTCAACATTTATGTACAAGTGTAACATACTTAGACAACCTGTCGATCTCCACTGTTGTGGAATTACAAGTCCCAGTATATTGGGATCTACTGTTTCATAATAATTGTGAGTCACAGATTGTCTACAACTAATTATTTTACATATTATACTTAATTTATTTAAAAAACTATGGTTTTCCTTTAAGGGTCAATGCAGATATGTGAAACCATCCTAATGGTAATGATGTAACTGGGCACACACAAACTCCGACAGTGGGACCAAAATAAAAGCAATAAAATCCTTCAGATTCCTGTAAAAAGGAATAGGCGTTTGTTTCTAAATGTCAAACCCACATTCAGATGAGTACAATCCGTTTTGTCACAAACTACTTTCCCTCTGCTTCATCTCCATATATGTCAAAGCCATAATTTCCTATGTTAATTTCTTCCATTCAAGATCTTTTGCATTCAGCATCTGTCTAATGTCCAATTATTTGTCCTGTCAATTATTTGCTTTGCTACCTTCAGTGATTAAAATGTTATGACTCTAAGCTAGCTTGATTATTATCAAATTAACCCTCTACTCTAATATGCCTTTGATTAGCAGACCAATTTGCTCACACGTGCAAGTTACTGTAAATAAGCCACACTAGATCTTTCTAGTCAATATAGGCAGCTTCACTTGTGATTCTTTTTCTAAATGATCAATTTATAAAGTAATGGGAATTCACAGTTAAACAAAACAGGTGAACAAGCGTTCATCTGCTACATCCAGAACAATGTAATATGCTGATTTTATTTACCTTGGCTCTTTCTGTTTATTTGCCTGGGTCCCTTGCTAGGCATTCTCAAATCCCTATTAAATCCCACAATTATGCAACAACTGACTTTCTTACTATACCTCCATGGCCTTATCCTTAGAATTACAACATATTTCACCCCTTATGTATCACACCCCTATATCCATATTAACTTCTTTCCTGTCTTAATTCCTTAACTGTACTATCAGCAACCTGTCAAAACAAAATAAGATGTTTAAAATCCTAAAATTATCCTCTCTACCAATCCTTTTTGCTTCTAGCAGTCTGTGATACAGTCTGTGATAAATAACCAACTCCAGATAAAACACATTTTCGTATTATTTAGTAACAGTAAGGTACTAAACAGAAAGAAAGAAGAATTACACTTACTTTTTGTAAGCACATTTGACATTATACCCAGCAGCTGAATTTAATACGGGAATACCAAGGTCTTGATAAACTTGTTTCCAAACAGATCCACTTTCAATCTTTAAGCACAAGGCATTCATAAAAGACATAAATGTAAACAATGTATTAAAGAGCAAGAAGACACATTTTATTTTTAAATGGTATATAGTACATATATGTCAGCAAGGGTGCAGAACCTCAGGGTCTGTATAAACCTGTACTTTCATGCCCACAGTAAATTAAAATCTGGAGAGTTGCCAACATTTGAAACACATTTTAGGCACTTCTTTGCTAAAGAGGTGCATCTAAGCTCATTATGGTACTGTATAAAGAGGAACATCACTCACTTTTCATCACTTTTAATTCATCATCAAGCACTCCAATCATGTTTACTAAACTTATCTTCATGAAACTTTTACATTTTATATATTCAACTTTAATAAATATTACAAAGCCCAGCGAATATGAATTGACCAAATGAATTCATAATAGAATAACAGATTAGTAATATATATTATTATTATATGACTTTATACTAGAATTTGTAAAATATTTTAATTTACAACAAAATGTAATTATATAATATGTATATATAAACTTAAAATACAGGAACCCAACTGATTTTTCTCTTGCATGCTTTTCAATATCATGATTAACATATCTGAGGGAAAGAGGATGAGAACATGATCTGGGGGAAATTAATTGAGAAAGGAGTAAATGGAAGAGATGTAAGGGTTTTCAACTCATTAATTATTGCAGATGAATTGCAAGTATATCAAGGGTGGAAAACAGTGGTAAACAAAAGTAATAATGTATTTTCGGTGAACAGTTCCAGTATGTGTGGGCTCTGTGTTTGGGGTCTAAGTGATTGGAATTTTTTAACTTGGTCTTCCATCTCCATCAAGTTCAAGAAATCCAAACCCCAACCAACACATAAAGCAGTTACATATATAAATAGGTAAAGAGGAAAAAAACAGTTTGATTGGAATATTTAAAATTTACTTAGATGTTATGTATGAAGTCTGTATTATATACATTACTTGTTAGTACTTCCCAGATTATTATTGTCTGACTTGCCAATGCTTGCCCAAGAAACTTTGTAAAGTAGAAATAAAAATTCAGTTACTTACATTATTAAAGCCTCCAAGTTTATGTACAAGACGGAACAATTTAAAAAGATTCAAATTTCTGTATCCTAACACAGGTCTCTTATTAATGGGAGTTCCTGAAAAAGATTGGTGGAAAATTAATATTAATTTGCATAAATCTATTTAAATATCATTGTTTTGCACGAAGACTACAAAAACATAATTTGGATCTTGAGGACAGGTTTTAAAGCAGATAAAACAACATGGACTTGAAAAGTAGGTACTAGAATTTAAAAAAAACATTTTTAAGAAGCTGTACACCTACACTTTTTGGCAATTACTACACTTTTTAAAAACAGACAAGAAATTGCTGGACATATAAAATCTAAATAGGCATTTACTGGGCATATAAACCAACATTTATTTCTGGTAACTCTAGGGGGGGGTATTCAATTGTTAGCGAGATCACCGGAAAACGAGCGCTCGAAAAATATTAGCGTTAATACGGTAATTACTCGCTGAATTTCATCTCGCAGTTCCTGAGCTGCGAGATGAAATTCAGCGAGTAAACTACCGTATTAACGGTATTTACGCGCATATTACCGTATTAAAGCTAATATTTTTCGAGCGCTCGTTTTTCCGGGGATCTCGCTAACAATTGAATACCCCCCCAAGGATTCAAGTTTTGTTACTAAAGATGTCTTATTCTATGAGAAACGGTCCCTGCAATGAATTTGATTTCTTGATGAAATGTAGTGCAGGGTGCTGTACAAATGCAAATCCCTAAATATACTAATTACAAGTACACAAGTACTGCCAAAAGTTGAACATTTATGAAACATGGAAAATACACTGTTTAATCTTCTCCTGACTTACCTCCACAGCTGTGTTGAAAAATAACACCATAAAACACCATAGGACACATGCAATTGCAAAAAAGTGCTAATCAAACAGTCCTATGGGTAAATTGATCAAGGTCTTATTTTTTAAGCAATTTAAAATCACCGCATATCTCGGGAGATAAGCAGCGATTTGAGTCCTCAAGTCGCCATATGAATTAAGTAGCGATTTTTAGTCTGATTTATCAAAATCTCTTGTGATTTGCGACAATTTCAAACTCGCCCATGTTTAGCTCAAAATCGGCATTTGCAAACCAATACTCATTTCTGATTGGTTGCAAGTTTTACATGCAAAACTCTAGCGATTTTAGGCTCCATAACATTATATTATTTAAAAATAAAAATGTGTGGGTTCCCCCATCTAAAGACTATTAACGCTAGTGCTGCCTGCCTACTGCTGCTTGCGTGAAAATCAGGAAAGAATTTTCGTGGGGTCCCCCCGATTTGCATACAACCAGCACTAGGACAACCAGCCGGGATGGGTGACACTATAGCAGGGGGACACTCGGCTGGGAGTCCCCCTGCCATAATGACATCCAACCCCAGGCTGTTCAGCACTGGGCAAGATTCCCTAGGGAGTGGGGTCCGCAAAAAAACACATGCGGACCACCTCTCTAGAACAACCAGCCCAATGCTGAATGCACTGGTACTCATCCTACACCGCTGGGGCGGTGGGTGTAGGGTATTAACAGCAACAAAAAACTAAAAAAAACAAGAAAACACAATTTTTTGTTGTGGAACTACAAGTCCCAGGCTGCCAATAACAGTATGGGCATGCTGGTGCTTTTATAACTACATGCACCAGCATACCCATGGCAACAGAAAGCCATGGGTATCAGGGCATGTTGGCACAATCAGTGACTTTTTAAACATGCTCCTCCAGCTACAGACCTCCTGTCCTTGAGGTGGGCTGTGTGTATGCTAATGTGCATTAGACATTTTTTCGCAGGTCTTGATAGAGCCATCCAGTCTAGCCAAGACAAGTCACTGGCAATAACAGGACGCTAGTATAGGGCTGGTGGCCAGGTGAGACTACTGTCAGCCTAAATTAACCCCTTTGAAACTTACCCATAGTGAGATACAGCAATTTATCTTTTATATTTTAACCCCTGAGCATGTCATAACCATGAAAAGTGTTCAAATAAAAAATATTATATGGTATAAAAATACAGAATAGGCTTGGTTATATGGATAAAGCATAATGTTATCATTAAAATACAGAATAAAACATCTCAAAATAAATCTTAAAACATATGTTAAAATATATGGTAGAAACCTCCAAGATAATTAAATTAACACAAAACACAGACCTCAACACTTAAAAAATGATTCCTAGGAGCTGAAGGAGGATATAAAATCGGATTCTAGACACAACAACAAAAATAATAATAATCACCTCTGTCTTCCATAAATTTGTATAACTGCTGCAAAAAGTTTTCACTTTCACCGGGAAATGGTTCCATTTCATCCTACATTAGAAAAACATGAAAACTTTTATAAAGAAAGTAGATAAACTTGCAACTGCTAAAAAAAACAATTGAGGACAAGATAATGTATAAAGCAATAGTTCAGTTAATAACAGAGTTCATATAAAATGTAAGCGAGGCTGTCTGCTTCTAACTTATATCCCAATTTGACAGACAATTAATGGACATATTAAATGCTGATTGGCAATTACTACACTTTTTAAAAACAGACAAGAAATTGCTGGACATATAAAATCTAAATAGGCATTTACTGGGCATATAAAGTCTTAAGAAGCATTGATAGATTATTACTGGGCACAATAAATCGTGATGGACAATTGCTGGGTATATAACCAGATTCATGTTAAACAGTCTTTCACTCGGTCTGAGATTAGCATTCATTAGTAAATAAACTATGCCATTTCTGTTTGTATTTCTTGACGGTGATATTAGATTCCACTAGAACACTTGTGAAAACTACCTCATCACTCTCCTATATTCACAGCATACTTATGGCATATTGGTCACCCAATGAGTGATTTAAGAGTTGTTCATTTTGGTGACATATGTCTAAACACACAAAAGACTTTCTGTGATTTACTAGTGCATCATCAGTACCTAATTTCAACATGCATGTAATAAAAAACAAATACGTAAATACCAAAAACAACTAATAATAAAAGTATAGTCATCTTATCCTGTAAACATATTCAGTATGTTTACCCATGAGGATACCTCAGACTCACAGCTATAGCTCCCATGTGTCACAGTTTTGCTCACTTACATATTTTACCATCATTCAAAAACTTTAACCATACTTGCCAACTTTTCCTCGTTGGCTTCAGGGAGATTCCGGGGGAGGGGGGCGTGCAGGGCCGGGGATTGATGAATCACATCATTTTGGTCCGCCCCCTAAACGATTGTCACAATTTTGGCCAATTACAGCAGGGTGCGGGGCTAAGATCACACAATATTTGCAACATTAAGCCCTGCCCCCGCCACTTACCTACCTCCGGGAGCCTGGGAGGTATTCCAGACATTCCGGTAGAGTAGTCAACTATGCGTTAAAGAAAAGCAGCTAGTGAATCTCTAGAGACTGAAGTGTCTTTTACATTTCTATCCCCATTACTGAAGTCATGTTGTCTTACCTGTCAGTCTTTGATTAAATCTTGGTCTCCATGAAAATGGCCACCTCCATAGGCATCAATTCGTGGATATAGGACACAATTTCTGAACTGTGTCATCATGCCACAGATGGCGAAGCCAACAACGTCTTGTACTGGTTCAGCATCAGGGAGAATGCCAGACTCTTCAGGGAGTGAGGGAGATCTCCCCTATTTCAGGGAGTCTCCCTGACATTCAGGGAGAGTTGGCAAGTATGACTTTAACCCCCGTGCTACCAATTTAGAACCATGAAACACATAAATTAACACAGGTGGTTGGGAATATGTTCCTCCAACTGGTTTGCAGGAGAGGGGTTTAAGGCCTAAACAAATTTTAGCTTTTAACTTCTTTAATTCAAACTTATGAGAGCTCTGTTAAAGTCAAACTAATCCAGACTAAAAGATATACTGAACAGATTAGAAGGGGTTGTTTTGAAATATTTAAAGATAAAAGTATTTACTTTGTATACATATATACAAAATCTGCACATTTTGCGGCAGGGATGGACAAAGTTTTTGTATATGGTGGCCACAGTTCTGAACTGAGATGAGCCAGACAGCAGTAAACTTCCAAATCGTTCCCATGCAAGCACTGTGCATTTAGATAAGGCCAGTGGTCGAAGTGAAAATTTTGAAGTGGCACTATGAAAAATGTAAATTAATGGAGTTTGATAGATTTACAAGGAATGCAGGAGGAGAAGTGGTGCTATGGCATACCACCATATACACCCCCACTTCGAACACTGAACAGGCTTTAGAAAATGTAGGGGACATGTTAGAGGAAAGCCTGCCGCGGAAAAATGTGGGTGTGGTTCATACCAATTCTAATGTGTTTTATACTTATGTGCATTTGGCTGTACTCTGGAATATTGTTCAAATTCACTGGACATAATTGTGCATAACGGACAATAAACTGAGCACCTGACGCATCAGAGATAGTAACAGGTACATAGAAAACATTAAATGGCACATGAGGTACATTGGATACTCCAGATGCAACAATGTGGACATCAATGTAGTGCAAATACCAACATTTTGTACACATATCGGTGTCCCAATCACGATTTTATGCTATTCAACAATAATATAATTACTTGACGGTGCTTAGTGGATAAAATGCCCTGCAAGTACCTAATAACATAATTGCTTGCTGGAGATAGTTCGCACTGGGATGGAAATTGAAGTTTCAGAAAAACGGAGACAGGCGAGTTGAAGAATGACAAAAATCATTATATGCAAATTCAGCCCACGGAAGTAAGGATGACCAATTATCGTGGAATTTGGATATAAACAACTGAAGGAATGGTTATTGTGACTGGTTTACCCTTTCCATTTATCCATGTGGATTGAGGATTGTAAGCAAATGACAAGCTAACATTAATCTCCAACAAGTTACGAAAAGATCTCCAAAACTGGGTTATTAATTGAGAACCACAGTCAGAGATGATATCTTCACAAAGGCTATGGAGATGAAACACATGTTGGACGAACAATGAAGCCAGAGTTTGGGCATTAGGTAGTTTAAGCAAAGGTACGAAGTGGGCCATTTTGCTGAAGCGATCCATGACCACCCAGATAGTATTGTGGCACGATGACCAAGGTAGATCTACAATGAAGTCCATCTAGAGATGTATCCAGGGTTTAACTGAAATAGACACAGGCACTAATTAACCCGAAGGACGACTCCTGTAAAACTTACCTCTAGCACATTCTTCACAAGAGAGGACAGAGTGGGCCACCAAACCCAGCGTGAAAGAATCTCGATAGTCTTGAAGATCCCTGGATGTCCGGCAAGCCTGTTTTCATGGTATTTGGCGAGGATCGGTTTCCTAAGATGAACAGGAACAAACAACCAGTCTGTAGGAGTTGCTGATGGGGCAATTCTTTGGAATTGATGAAGCGTAAACCCAAGGTCTTGGGTTAAACCAGCATGAATTGAGGAGGACAGAATGATGAGCTGAGGATCAGAAAAAAGGAGCATGACAGGACATGAAGCTCTGACAGAGCATGGTCGAAAGGTGATAAAGAATTTGAAATGGGTAAAAAAGAGAGCCCATCGGGATTGTCTAGAATTCAAGGTCTTGGCTGCCTGAATGTACTGAAGATTTTTATGGTCCGTGAAGATGATAATTTGATGGATAGCTCCTTCCAACCGTGTTGCTACTCCTCTAAAGCCCATTTGATGGCTAATAATTTGCAGTTGCTTACATCATAATTGATCTCGGAGGCCGAAAACTTTCGGGGGAAATATGCGCAGGGATGCAGTCTTTAATTCCCGGGGTCCTTCTGAGAAAGAATGGCACCAGCCCCCAAGTTGGAAGCGTCTACTTCAACAATAAATGGGAGTTCCGGGTTTGGATGTCTGAGGACTGGAGCAGATGTAAAGGCATCCTTGAGGGCTGAAAAGGATGCCAAGGCTGCCGGCGACCAACTAGTTGTATCAGCGCCTTTACAATTAAGAGCAGTAATAAGGACCATCAGTACTGAAAATGAGCAGATGAATTTCCGATAATAATTTGCGAAGCCAAGGAATCTGAATGGCTTTCAAATTCATGGGAAGCACTCAGTCCTGAACTACACGAACCTTGTCAGGATCCATTGAGAACCCACTGGAGATGTCATAACCCAAGAAAGATACACAAGTAACTTCGAATTCACATTTTTTGAGCTTAGCATATAGATGGTGCTGGCGAAGTTTTAGGAGTACCTCACAGATGTGCTGACGATGCTGAATAAAGGACTGTGAATAGATTAGACTATCATCCAGGTAGAGCACAACACATTTACCTAAGAATTCTCGCAGGACATCATTAATTAAATCCTGGAACACTGCCGAAGCGTTGCAGAGACCGAATGACATAACCAAATATTTGTAATGCCCTGAGTGGACGTTAAACGCTCTTTTCCACTCATCTCCTTCTCTTATCCTGATCAAGTTGTAGGTACCCCGAAGTTCAATCTTAGAGAAGATAGTAGCTGATTTCAGTTGGTCAAAGAGTGCAGAAACGAGAGGAAGTGGGTAGGTGTTTTTGATTGTGATTTTGTTCAGGCCCTGAAAATCAATGTAAGGCCTCAAGATGCCATCTTTTTTAGCTACAAAGAAACACTGAGCTCCTACCGGAGACTTAGAAGTACGAATGAACCCTTTCTGAGGATTCTCCTCTACGTACTGTTTCATTGCTTGGGTCTCAGGAATAGATAGGGCATATAAACGTTCTTTAGGCAATTTAGACCCGGGGAGAAGAACATTTGCGCAATCATATTCTCGATAAGAAGGAAGAGTGTCCACCTTACATTTAGAAAATACATCACAAAATTCTTGGTAAGGAGCAGGAACAGGTTCCAGACTAGGACGAAGGACTCGAAGGGCCAAAGTCAAGCAGGAGGATGAACACTCCTGACTCCAACGAATGATCTCCCCTTTCTTCCAATCGATATTGGGATTATGGCTTTGAAGCCAAGGATGCCCCAGAATCAAAGGAGCAGAAGGACACAAGATCAAATAAAAAGAGAGGTCCTCAGAGTGAAAAATACCCACAGACAAACGTACAGGTGGAGTCTTAGTAAGAATCCTGCCCCCGATTAAAGGGTTACCATTCAATCCGCAGATGGTGATGCTTGAGTCCAAATTAATTGACGGAATACTGAGAGTCTGGGTCAACTTGAGGTCAAGGAAATTACCGGCTGCACCACTATCAAGAAAGTCAGAAATATCAGTGGACTGGACACCATAGACAAGGTGTGCAGGAATCAGAACAGAATTTTCTGAAGAGATCATTTCAAGACCTAGGCGCACCTCTTCTCCAGCACCTAGGCCTGATCTTTTCCCCGGTTATAAGGGAAAGTACGGAGTAGGTGGCCCTTGTTGCCACAATACATGCAAAGACTTAAGGAGCGTCGCCTGGAACGTACTTCCAAAGAGAGGCGATAGGCACCTAACTGCATAGGCTCAGGAATGTCTAATGATGCAGCATAAGAGGTTGTCAGGAAGCTGGAAGAGACAAATGTATCCCTTTCAGCTCTTCTTTTCTTGATCCTACTGCATCATATTCACCAAGGTAGTTGGTATCGGATATTGACTAAGGAGTCTTTGATTTGTTCAGAGAGCCCGAGACGGAATTGACTCTGGAGCGCTGGGTCATTCCACTTGCTATCCGTTGACCATCGCCTGAACTCTGCACAATACTCTTCAGCAGTGCATTGGCTTTGCTTTAAGGCCCTGAGATGAGACTCGGTCGAGGCCACACAGTCAGGGTCATCATAAAGTAGACCCAGGGCATAAAAAAAACCATCAACAGACTGCAAGGAAGGACTCATGGGGCAAGACTAAATGCCCAGGGTCCCCCTGGAGAAGTGAGATTATGATGTCGACTCTTTGTTGCTCCGAGCCTTAAAAACGAGGTCTTAAATGAAAATAAAGCTTACAACTCTCTTTAATATTGCAAAATAAAGCTTTATACCCAGAAAATTGACCCGGCAGATTCAATTTGGGTTCCGCAGCAGGTGACGGAGAGGCCTGCTGAGCTTGTGATTTTCTTGAATCTTCTTCCTGAGCAGACAACCAGTGTGATAGGCCTTGGACAATCTGAGACAAGGTCTGGATCTGGCCTGCCAAAACCTGAGCTGGAGAGGGGTTCATGCTGTCATCCATGAACAAGTATGCAACATAATGAATGGCCGATTTTATAAATAACAAAACTCCAACTGGATTTAAATGCACTCTCCTATTTCTCCTGAGAGGCCAACATATAAATTAATTAATTTGCTTGCGTGCACGCCCGGCTGTGAGGTGTCCTGAACGTTGTCCTAGCAAGGGTTGGGCCAGAAGAGGAAATTACATTGTCATGGTGACGCCCGAGACACCACTGGCGCTGGAGCACAGGCTTGTGACAGAAGGTAAGTGCTAATTCATTTGGTGAGGTGTTAATGAATTGTTATTTATCAATAATTAACTACTCCCACAGCAGAAGAGAACCGACACAGCGGCTGTTATTGAAAGCCTTAGGCTAGGTACACACTACAGTGTTCTCAGTCGATTATCGGGCCAATTAGACGATGAACGAATAATTGACCCAATATCACAGTAGTGTGTACCCTGGAACAATAAACAATTATTGTTCCAAAGCACATGACATCATTGATTGAGATTTTCAAAATGAACTGAAAATTTCACTCAACAATGGAACAATGTCATGATTTTTTCAGCCGATGGTTATAACAGATGAAGAGCACAGATCGGAAGGTAAATCTTGTAAACTGTGTATAGTTTATACACATGAATCAGCATGCTGATTGGGACTTTTTTTTTTTTCAATCGTTGGTAAAATTGTAATAGCTAACACACTGGTCGAAAATTTCTGTAGTGTGAACCTAGCCTGCTATGTAGAAAGCGAATATTATCAGCCGAGGTCCCAGCAACAAGTGCTGTGACCCTTTTTAATACAGCTGAAAATGGGGGTCCCTGTAAGGTTATTGTAAATGGATAGAATTTTGTTAAATTCATTATAATTTGCAATGGAAAACCCCTTTAACTAATGGTTTAATACTGAGGTATTAAAATGAATATCCGATGCTGTGACTACTACTGCAATCTTATTTTTTATTTCCAAAGTTTTCTTTTGACTACTTAGTTTTAGTATATGGGTTTTCTATTAAATTGGAACTAGGTTTATCAGACCGTCAAAAAGTAAAAGTAGAGGAGTTGTCCATAACAACCAATCAGATTCTAGCTATCATTTTCAGGAATGTACTAGATAAATGATAGCTGGAATCTGAATTGCTGCTATGGGCAACACCTAAACTTTTCCACTTTAGAAGGTTTGGTAAATCTACCCCGGAATGTTAATCATTGATTTGGGGTGACATCTATATTAATTAGTAGTCTTATGTGTTACAAGCATATCAGATTTTTTTCTTACTAAAAGTACTATACAAACCCCCATGTCTAAATTGGTCTGCTGATATTATGTGGTTCATTACTACATTGGTTTTAAGATTCTAAACCAGCCACACCTAGGGGTAAATGTATCAATCTCCGGTTTTGTCAACTCGGGGAGTTCGGCGAGATGACAGCTAAAATTTTCCCTTTACAAGGCAGCACCGCTTTAAATTTAAGCTGTACTCCCACGAGTTGACAAATCCGGAGATTGATACTTTTACCTCCTAGTGTGTTGTGGAGTTGAGTTATGACACCACATGTGTGTTGTAATGCAGCAGAGAGTTCTTCACGCCTTACTAGCTGATTTGTGGGCACACGATAATATTTGTTCCCCCACAGGGATGGTGTGGCACAAAACAACAAAATAGCTCCAAATATGGTGTTGGGAATTATAATTTGGGTGTGTTGAAGACCAAGAGTGATGCCACCCTCCTTAATGGAGAGGTGTCATACATAAGTAGCTGCCAGCTTAGTGCTACTGCCTGACTTGAATCTGCTGGTGTAATGGACTTTGTTGGAGTAGTGGGATAGAGGAGTTATAGTGTCCAACCAATCAAATCCATGAGAGCTGGTGAGAATTTTTTTTTTCTCCTCACTGCTTTCTAATTAGATGAGGTTATTTTTCCATGTTTCCATGCCAGATCAAAATTGAGAAAGGGAGACTTGAATATAAAGGAATAGATTAGTTGCTCTTGAAAAACACAATTTTTCATCTCACCAACTGATGCAAAAGTAAAAATGGAAAGTGTAGAAAAACGATATAACCACTTGCCTCATCTTCACTACTGTTGTCTTCTTGATCATCCTTAGTCTCCTCCTCTTCATCTTCAGTTTCACAGCTTGAGCTTTCTTCTTTTAATTCTACTTTCCAGGCAGCAGGTATAGTTTTGGTTCTAATAAATTCCATGGCATGGTCGAACGCTTAACAATGCAAATAGTAATTAAAATATTAATCAATATACAAGATAATTAAGTGTATAGCAGAACACATGTAATATAACAGAAGAAGACGAAGAAGAAATAAATGCTTACAATGTTTTATACTAGTATTCTACATATTTAACAGTCTTTACATTGACATGTAATTTTCAATATGCCATTGAAATGCTGTCATGTGATGCTTAAAATATACATTTAGTAAGTTTGCTACATCTATAGTAAACAACCCCACCGCTAGGGAGAAGCAAACTGTACATATGAAAATATTTTGTTATATTTACTGTTCATACATTTAGAGAAAAAATAATAATACAAAATTAGATTAAGGCATATACAAATTATAGGGTAACCAGAATTTAAAAGGGCTTACATGTGTTCCTACTTGCTACCAATTTAAGTCCTTTTTTTTTCTTTTGCTCACATATCTATCTGACAGTTATGGGCAGGTCAAGCAGTACAATTATAGTATGCTGCTGTTTCCTCCTCAGCCCATGGTAGTGGATTTGATAGGTCCACAGACCTATTTTTCCATGAAGGTCTCCTTCCTTTCTATACCACTGTGATATGCTATATCTGATAGCACGTTATAATGACAAGAGATTTGCATGAATATTTAGATCTACAAACTTGTCAAATTAGTTATCATGCAGGCTGGAGCAGAGACTTTAGCAGCATAAAGCGACTGCACACCACTTAATCAGAGCTGGAGAGTGGTGGTCAGTGGGACACAGAGGGTGGTGGCATGAGGGGGATTTTAATTAAAAAATGTTTTAATGGAGAACCCTTTAAAATTTTTGTTCACCTGTAAGCGAGGTTCATTCTGCTTCAATAGATTTCCTATCAAGTATGAAAGAACCAGTATTCTATAAGAATAGGGCTAATTGATATTTTGAATATATGTGGTATATACTTGCTATCCTATTTGGAGTCACCTTTGACCTTTATCGTATGTGCATGGAAATGTGTGTACGTTCGTAACTGTTGTTTGTTTTGTTTACATTGTGTATAATGCATAATAAAAGGAAAATAGAAACACAGCAAACTCTGAAAACATATTATATCATCAAAATTTGACAAAAGGCTTTAAATGGGTTTTCTACTTTACATATAACCTCTCTAAAGTACTTTGCTGTATTTAGCAGGGAATTGGCACTGGATCACTCAGTTTCTGTGTTACATCTCTCCTGCTACAGTGAGAGCCAAGCAGTGCTAAAGAGGATTCGCAGAGGGTCTGATGATATTGGATGTTGGTACCCTGCTGGATACAATGAATGGTAGCGGTTCCAGTAGAGGAAACCCCACCAACAGTATTGGGAAAGGAGGGGATGTAGTGGAAATTATATTAAAAGTGGAACACGCCATGAAGGTCTTTATACCGCTGTAAAGCGGTATAAAGACAAATATTATATTTCCTTAATCAACATCTTTGTATTCCCATCATGAGCCTTCATAATAATGACTTTTACACCCTCAGCATCTGATGTACAGAAAGTGAGAACTTACAAGGGAATTTGCCTTCTTATATTTATAAATGAAAGTTAGGTTTCATTTTCATTCAGACAACCTTTCAAGTTAAAAAGGCAATAAAAAAAAGCAATAAAGACCAAATTTAATAATAATTAATTGTTGAATGACCTGGAACCTTTTATATTGGAATTTGTGTGGTGTTTATTTTATCCAGTTAATTTAACTGCACAACTATAGCACTGCATTTTCATAATGGCAGGCAGATTCTAAATACGCAGTATATTTAAAATAGGGTTGTTACCAGTAAGAAATGAGGAGTTACGCTTTGAAAAAAACATATATCAATTCACTGCAACCTAAGTGTTTTTATGATGAACAAGCATGGGGTACGCCATTTCTTCTTTTTTCCATAGCAAGCCTAAGCGTCTTCCAGAATGTTACAGGGGAAATAGATACATCAAAAATACATGTTTTTTTTTTCGTTTTATTTTAAAGAAAGAGACACAATGGTATACATACAATAAACATTTTTATCCATATAGCACAATCCCAAAAATACATAATTTATGCCCGCAATGTTTCTGTAATTGAGAAAAATGCTCTTTGAAAAAAAATAATAAAATACAGGATTATTGCTCTTTAACTGGTATGCTGTAATGTAGGATAACAGGCAGCGACTGCACAGTGGCCCTAGCACTAGTAAGGTTGATTTCTCTCTCACAATTCAGGAAGTTGAATAGAAGGGGGGAGAAAACTAAGGGGTATATTTACTAAACTGCGGGTTTGAAAAAGTGGAGTTGTTGCCTTTAGCAGCCAATCAGATTCTAGTTATTATTGATTTAATACATTCTACAAAATGATAGCTAGATTGATTGGTTGCTATAGGCAACATCTCCACCTTTTTCAAACCCGTACTTTAATAAATATACCCCTAAGATTATAATATGTATGTTTCTTCATAATGCCTTTAGGAAGTTATGCCTTTAATACTGCTGGACAATTAAAAATGGGTCCTAATACAAGCCACATACAATTCAACTATATTGTGTTTGTAGGTGTGATGTCTTTTTGAATGTGCAAATATACCTTTTTCCCTCTAATTGTACCTTTTTCTAACATGTAGTATAAACTTTGTTTTAACCAGAAGAATGTTCCACAAACACAAATACATTTATAGTTTCAATTACTGTGAATATTAGAATTTCCATCACAGTGGCAGAGTGGTAAGCCTTGCTGCCTCCCAATAATTGGGTTATGAGATTTATTCTGACCAGGGCCCTATCTGTGTGTAGTTTGTTTGTTCTGCCAGTGTTTGCGTGGGTTTCCTTCGGGTGCTCCGATTTTCCTCCCAAAATCATATTGGTAGGTTCATAGACTTCGGAGAAAAAAGTGACCCTAGTCTATGTGTGTTAGGGAATGTAGACTGTAAGCTCCAAAAGGGGAGGGACTGATGCATATAGCTACCAGTCGGTGAGCTGGCTGCTGACAAAATTAGCCCCGGGGTAATTGTAATAATTTGCGGTTCTATCAAATCAACGAAATTCTGCGACTTTGCTGGCATAATTTAAAACAGCAATGTGTTTAAAGGCAATACTTGCCTTTAAACACATTGGCGTTTCAAATTTGGCCGGCAAAGTCACAGAATATTGTTGATTTGCTAGTATCGCAAGTTATTACATTTACGTGTGTGTGTGTGTATATTTAGACTGTAAGCTCCAATGGGGCAGTGAGTTATATTCTCTATACAGCACTGCATAATTGGTTGGGCTATATAAATAAATAAATAAATAGATGATGATGATGAATAAGTAGAATGTTCTGGATACAGGATGTGAATTGAGAATTCCAATTGGATAAAGATGGTAAGAAAATGGCACTGTTTTTTTTTTATTTGAGCTACACTATTGCATCAATAAATTTTCCTTTTCTAATATCATTTCAAAGAAAAGAAATCCCAGAACAAACTTCTCTTACCTGGCTTTAAGATACAGTCACTTTTAAAGGAGATGTCACCAATGTCTTGGATATCGGTTTTTGCAACAGAAAAACTGTAAAATGTAGAAAGATTGTTGTAATCTACATTCCAAAGCCAATATACCAACTATACAACAAATTTGAATTTACTTACAATTTGCCATCCTTAAATGAGCGTATGAGAATGAAATCTTTTTTAACAGCTATATCATCTCGGCAGTCTGGTGATACTACCTGTTAAATGAAAATACATTTATATATAATTTTGTTTCCGCTCAAAGATTACAATGAGAAATAATCAAATTGTATAGAAATGGAATCTTTTGCTAGATGATTGAGAATACTGACTGAAGTGGGTATAAACATGAAGTTTTGGCTATATAACGTTTAGAGCAGGCCTGTCCAACCTGCGGCCCTCCAGATGTTGTGAAACTACAAGTCACAACACCTGGAGGGCCGCAGGTTGGACAGGCCTGGTTTAGAGTATGTCTGCCCAACTGACAGCTAGTCTGCTGGATACATGCTGTCCATGGGGTATATTTATTATACTGCGGGTTTGAAAAAGTGGAGATGTTCAGGGCTGCCAAGAGGAATTCAGGGCCCCGGTACAACAAATTCATGGGGCCCCCCTTATAGTCGAGTATGCTAAAAAATGTTGCTACATTTTTCAGAGGTGTGATCATTCATTTGGGGGCATGGCAAATGCGCCATTGGGGCGTGGCTAACACATCAAAATCACTAGGCTCTCAATTCGCCGGAGCTTCACATATGTCCAAGCACTCCTGACTTTCAGGACATCTAGCACCACAGTGTAGTATAGAAACAATGCAGTGTGTACACAAAGAGTTCAGTCTTGGCCTGCACCTTACATTGGGCAGAACACTCACCAAAAATTGACATTGTCCCTACTAGAATCACAACATTTCACATACTGTCCTGCTCTCTCCTACCTGTTCTCACTTTCACCACCTGTGGCTGCATGTTTCTTTAGTTGCGGCTTGTCTGGATCCTGGAATGCTGGAGGCCCTATTTGGGAAAAAATGGCTACATTTAGATAATTCCAAACAACCCTGGCATTAAATCAATACCACCCACGATTAATAATTAGGCCTTCCTCCAGCTCCAATATTACAATAATGTGCCCCTTCATCATCGCTTTTGCCCCTTCACCTGGCTCCCCGTCATCACACTATACTATGCTGCTCCCCCCCTTTTTCAATCCCACTGTGCCATGCCTCCCCCTTTTTAACCCCACTGTGCCATGCTGCCCCTGTTTTTTAACCCCACTGTGCCATGCTGCCCCCATTTTTTAACCCCACTGTGTCATGCCGCCCCCGTTTTTAACCCCACTGTGCCATGCAGCGCCCCATTTTTTTTAACCCCACTGTGCCATGCCTCCCATTTTTAACCCCACTGTGCCAGGCTGCCCCCTGTTTTTTAACCCCACTGTACCATGCTGACACCTGTTTTTTAACCCCACTGTGCCATGCTGCCCCCCTCATTTTTTAACCCCTCTGTGCCATGCCCCCCTCATTTTTTAACCCCTCTGTGCCCCCGTTTATTAACCCTTCTGTACCATGCTGCCCCACCATTTTTTAAACCCTCTGTGCCATGCTGCCATCCTCGTTTTTTAACCCCTCTGTGCTATGCTGCCCCCCTTGTTTTTTAACCCCTCTGTGCCATGCCCCCCATTTTTTAACCCCTCTGTGCCATGCTGCCATCCTCGTTTTTTAACCCCTCTGTGCCATGCCCCCCCCATTTTTTAACCCCTCTGTGCCATGCTTCCCACCATTTTTAAGCCCTCTGTGCCATGCTGCCATCCTCGTTTTTTAACCCTTCTGTGCCATGCTGCCCCCTTGTTTTTTAACCCCTCTGTGCCATGCCCCCCCATTTTTTAACCCCTCTGTGCCATGCTGCCCCCATTTTTTAACCCCTCTGTGTCATGCTGACTCCCCCACGTTTTTTAACCCCTCTGTGCCCCCTCATTTTTTAACCCCTCTGTGTCATGCTGCTCCCCCATTTTTTAACCCCCCTGTGCCCCCCCATTTTTTAACCCCTCTGTGCCCCCCTTCGTTTTTTAACCCCTATGTGCCCCCCCATTTTTTAACCCCTCTGTACCCCCCCTCGTTTTTTAACCCCTCTGTGCCCCCCTCTTTTCCTCCCTTCACTTACCTTTTCTTCTTCCTTCTTTCTTGGTCTTCTCTGCTCCTCTGTGCTCCATTGCTCCAGACTGACTGAATGCTGGGACTGAATGACATGACGACGTCACACCCGGCATTGAGACAATCTGAATGGAGCACAGAGCAGCAGAGAGGAGGGACACCGGCGCCGCGATCACGTGAGTATGGTTTTTTTTTTAACTACCCTGCTCCCCCCACCAACGACCGAGCCCCCCCCAAATAAAAATGAAAAAAAAAAATAAAAAAATGTAGTTTTAAAAGAAAAAAGAAAATAGTCGACGCAAGGGCCCAGGCCGGGCCCCCTGACATGCCCGGGTAATTAGTACCCCCCCCCCCTCGGCGACCCTGGAGATGTTGCCTATAGCAACCAGATTCTAGCTGTCATTCTGTATGTAGAATGTACTAAATAAATGATAACTAGAATCTGATTGATTGCTATAGGCAACATCTCATCTCCACTTTTTCAAACCTGCAGTTTAGTAAATATACCCCCATGTCTTTTCTGTGGCCATCATGTTTCCCAAGGACACATCTACATTCTCACAGTCCTTGTTATTACTTTAAAGTGAGTCTATTCACAGAGAAATCACACATTTTGTGGCTTAAAGTACTATTCATGAGAATGCAGCTTAACACAATTCTCAAATAACTGGTGACATAATTGAGGTATGAGGAACAAGACAGGACAGTCTTGTTTTCTACCACTGTAAATCTTTTTCCCATTACATTTATCACCCAAAATGAAGCAAGGAGTTACAAATTGAGCAAACTTCATGTAACATGACTGCATTATTAAGGTAACCACTGTAGTTCACAGTGCACACAGAGACACAATGGGGATGCATGTATGCAAGGCCGGATTAACCAGAGGTCAAACTGGGCTACAGCCCAGGGGCCTCGGGCATCCAGGGGGCCCTTGAAAGTGCTCAGCAGCATTATTGATTGGTGCGGGGGCACGGGCACCCCCGGCCCGATCAATGCAACTGAGCCTGTCACTGTAGTCCTTCCGCGGCGCTCAGTAATCTCCTTACTGAGAACATCTCGAGAGAGTGAGACTATGACAATTATGTATAACATATTAATAAAGCAGTGTGCACATGTAATTTTTACTCAGGTACAAAAAATGGCAGGGCTTAACAGTATTAAAGTACTTGTCCTATGCCAGGTCAGACATAGCGAAGGACAAATGCAAGTTGCTATTGGGGGGACATTTATAAGTACAGAGAGTGCAATTTTGAAAATGTATAAATCATTATTGGCCATTTATTTTCAATTATTTTGTGTTTGCACAGTATTTCGGTTTTTAGGTATGTAAATCACCCCGTCCAGCCAGAAAAAATACAGCAGAGTAGAAGTCTTCTATTCTGTTATACCGAATTGGACTTATCAAATTGAGTCTTCTATGGCTGTGAGGTGCAATGACTGCACTAGCATAAACAGTGTCACCTGGCTCAGTCTGCAGCTGATGGAGGGGGTCTTGGGAGGGAACAGGACAGATAAATAGGGGTGTTTGTACATAAATGGGCACCCCTTTAAGCTCTGGAATATACAAAGTGGAGGAGTTTTGTACTTTGTAGCCTAGCTTACTGGTTTTTATATGATAAAAGCCCTATTGTATCATTTCTAATCCCCACTAACTGTATCTACCATATCTTTACAGCGTCCAGCTTTGTGCGTTTTATTTGCCATGGACAATTTGTGTGATTTTAAAATACATTTTAACCCCTTTTGTCCACTGTTAGCCTCAATGGAAATATTTCCTAGTTCTAGTCAGGCTCTCAATTCACTCATTGTATAGTGGTGTGCTCTTCATATTGGGGTCCTTTAGTCCTTTGCAAATAAAGATAATATAATGCAATGATTGCATTATCATTTACATGACACTGAGATCATTGGTTGAATATGTAACCTCAGACTGAAGGGTTTCCTTGAACCTATAACTAAACCTATTAAAAGTGACAGATCTTACAGAGCTCTTAAACCTAAGTGCAATGATGCTGCGAAGCAAAAAGAAGTGGTTTGTTGCCTGTATGAGTTTACTGTGAAGGAAACTACCCTACCAAAATCTATCGACACTGCAATATGGGTTACTGATGGAGATATACATTCTGCTTGACCTTTAAACTGAATGTTCTATATTTCGCTCTATGGGATAGAGGTAAGTACACTTCCCTTGCATGCACAGAACGAGAAGGTGATGATGATCCTAATGCATCAAGTGAAGCAGAGATGCAAGCTGAAATCATGAGTTCTACATCTGGGATCCATTACGCCTTTATTCGTTTCTCTGTGCTTCCCTGTAGAGGAATATGGCTTCTTTTGACTTTGGTCCTACAAAAGGACTTTGGATTGTTCCTGGCTTTCAGTCCTACATACTGTTAATTTGCTCCACACTGAAGATGATACTTACTTAAGATGATTGTAATAACAGACAGCTAAATAGGGAATTTTGATATTTTTTTGTCCAAAGGTTTTCTGTGCACCAAAGTTATGTTTGATTACATTGCTGTGGGTTTTCTATATCAACAATCCCTACAATATCCTAGTCATATTAGACCCAATATACTTTTGTTGTTACTGGTTCATCTCTCTCAGATGAAAGCTGTTATACATTATATAACACTGAACTACAGTATTATATCTGATCTTATATAGGTAACTAAATCCATTTATATATTGTGCTAATGTCTGGGAAGTCACAATGAAAAAGTTTCTTCTTGATATGGTTGGCACTCATACCCCTATATTGCTGTGTCATATGCTGGATAAACTGGGGTTGAGAGAATATAAAGACCTTATATCACTGGGTTAATGGGCAGAATTCTTAGGTAATAATGTATTCAATTTTCTACTATAACAGTGGTGTCATACATAATCAAAAAGAATGAACTAAGAACATTTATTCCTCTCCTACAGATACTTCTCCATCCACAAACCTTACCCTCATCACACTTTTTTTTATGACTAACTCTTTTTCCCTCCTAAAATACAAAACTGTGTTAAAATATGTTTACATTGTTTTTGTTACTGAATACAGGATGTACCTCATGTGAATACTTAAAAATAAGAATTGGTCTCTTAAACAGAAGTATTGATTTTATATCCCTAAACTTACCAATGCTGGAACCCAAGCAATTTTCTTTTTGTCTCCAATGTTCAAGGAAACACAAACAACCTTCCCTAGTAATTCATCCCCAGCTTTGTCCTCGTCTTCATCTTCATCACTTGAGGATGTGGATGACTCTTCTTCTGGACTATAATATAACAAAAATATTGTTGTATAAATGTGAAAAAAGATTTCTGCAAGACATATAATGAAAACAAATCTTACAACTGCGACAAACTGATATATTATTTAAATCCATCTCATGCATAATTTAATACAGGAATTGGCTCCACAAAGTAAGGAGAATTTTTATCTATATTAGTAGGAAGTAAGAGACCTGAACATGTATAGAACAACATTGTCCATTTGGTCATTACCCTAGACATTTCTGTAGCTAATGCACCATTGGGATTCTGCATTGTATTAATGTCAAAGTATTTAAAAAATGCAGGATTAAACATTATGTGAGCACTGCCATACTGAAAATTATATGAAAGGCTTAAAAGCAGTAACTAACTGATGGAAATATTTGTTTTTATTGCATATTTTTACAAAATAAAATATAATTATGTAAAAAAAAAGATGTAAAACATGTATTTCTGAAAACTTAAAAATACTTTTTTGCTAACTGGAAATAGATATTCTCAAAACTCCTCAAACTCCTTTTAATGAGCTATGGCTGCTGTCATGGTAGCCAATAGGAAGCAACCAATCACAGTGCAGATTATTTCCTTGTAGTTTTTATAACAGCACTAAAGAAGCCGAGAATCTAACAGAAATAAAAACAACATGCTTTTTTTTTTTGTGTCCTCCTGTTGTACCATGTTCACACTGACCTAAAAACCTTGCCACCTACCAGCAATTTTGTGTGGCAGCGCAAATTTTTTTTACATTCTCAACTATAAGGGGGCCCCATGAAGTTGTTGTACTGGGGCCCTGAATTCCTCTTGGCAGCCCTAGTAGCACCCAGTTCTCGTAACAATCAACTTTCACAAAACTAGCTTTATCCTTTTTGGGTGCATAATTGATCCTTTTTTTATGGATATTGTTAGAATTCAGACATTTACTGATTCACGAATTTTGGAAGGCTGCAGTTCTTTTTTGGTGTAGCATCTAGCTCCCATGACAACTGGCTTTCACAAAACTCAAGAGTCATGCGCCGTGTTTTGGATAGTTTATTCTTTTATCATCTTATGAGTGATTGAGCATGTTTTAGATTTTATGGCTAGTAATACATTCTGTTTGGAATTAATTGGTTCCTATGGCAACAGAGCAGACTATATAGAAATGTTTTACTTCTCAACTCAAAGTTCTATCACATCATAAGGAATTAGTTTCCGTTCACATTTGTTCAGATGGATTGTATTTTTTCTTTCTGTATTAAAGGTTATTGTGCCACATAGGATCCACTACAATAATAAGTTTCGTTTTCCAGTTTAAAACAAAGTGATGTATTTTTATTATATACTATTGTGAGTATTAGGCTTCAGAGGTTATAGCCTATTTTGTTGTGTTTAATTGTCAGCCGTTATTGACCCCTGTTGTACTGTACATCATTTTACCTTAAATGTGCAATTATTTCATAGCAAATTATATCATAATGCCCCACAACATATTAAATTTGATATTGCTAAGAAGTGAAACACGAGGGGAAAGGTCTATTGAAGACATTTGTATTATGAAATCTTAAGCTGCTCTTTTAATTCAGGGCCTGAATGTAGGCAGAGAGTGGACCAAATACATAATTTTAATATTTTGCGTTGCCATGCCAAATCAGCTATCTAATATCAGGCACATATGATAGCGCTATGCTCCCAAGTTTATTACATACTTGCATACTAAAAAAAAAAACTCCCCTCTGGCAAACTGTTTATTTAATATGTGTCTGGTTTTAAATGGCTGACTTGACAACCCTACATGGGATGATTCAGAAAATGTATGACTCTAAATTGTATGATAAAATAGTTTAGAATTATAAAAAAGCGAATTTTGGACCTGTATGTTCGAATAAAAACAACTAACCACAGATCATAACAACACAGCTCCAATTTTGTCAGTTATGATCTTTATCTGTTTCCTGATGCACCACACTCTCCTTTTCAGTATTTGTCATGCCTCTGTATGTTATATTTTAGTTATTATATTTATAACATGCTTTAACCATCACAAACAAATCGAACAAGCCATCTTTAATAAGGTTATATATTTCAATCGAAGTGATGAACCCTGTAAGCCATTTGGAGAAGCAGGAAAAAAGCAGAGTTAAAGTGATAGCATTAGTTGGTTTAGTAAATATATTTAAATTGCAAAAAACATCAAGACTGCTTAAGGATCTGCTGAAAATGAGTGTAATTAACCCAACAATTTGCAGCAATGTGTTTTGTCTAACACTTTGTGTCCACTTTTATAGATTCAACAATCACACTTGGCTACTTTTTGGCTCTCCCCTCTGAGATTCCAGAGGGAAGGTCTAAGGGGCAATTGCAGGTGGCGTGAGGACATGATTGAAGTATCACCGCCTCACTTCTGCTTGAGCATTGAAGTGTTTGTGGGCGTGGGGGGAGCTTGATCACTTATTTGCATCATCAGGTCCACCCACATACGTGCGAAGATGCACAGTGCATCCTCGCACAGCGCAGGCAGGGCCTGATGACGAGTCGCATCATCAAAGTCCCCACCACCTCACAAGAAAGAGAAGTTCCGGGAATATGGCCTACTTTGGGAGTCCAAAATTACTCTCTGAAATTCTTAAATCACCAAATGAATTACGCGCACAGAGGTCACAAATTTATGCTAGCCAAACAGATGCCAATACCACCAGCAATATTGGAAAATTTAGTCAAGGGCTGAAAGGCAGACTAAGTTTAAGTGTACCGGGCTCTATTGTTTTGTATATGCTCAGAGGAAGGTTTTTTTCCCCTCTAACTTACGCTTAAGGACAAAAGGGAAGTATTGAAAACCAACAGTGAAATTGCTCTAAATATTTAATTATGCAAATGTAAGAAAGACGGTTCAACCCCCACCACCAGCATGAGATTCTTGTAAAATATTGTAACAAATCATTACGGATGTCCTCATACCCTTAGCACATAATTGTCTCACACTAATTGTCACATTTACACACACACACACACATATATTATATAACTCTATACATCTCTCTCTCTCATATATATATATATATATATAGATATATATAGATATATATATAGTATATACACAAAAATGGAACATAGGCACGGCGCTGACAATATACAGAGTGGAATAATATCCAAAATCCCATAGGGTTAAATATCACCCTTATATAGTTCTGATGAACAAAAGTCAAGTCCCCAAAAGTTTGAATTGTCCTCCTTAGAAGTAACACTCGCACAATCCTGAATATGAAGATTTCCAAGATAGAGGGAGTGATCTTAAATCGTTCCAACAGTTCACTCTCAGAAAAATATTCCAGCTCGATTAGTTGCAAAGTACATACATGGAAAGAAAAAACGGGTATAAGTGTCATCAATAAAAACACATCTATTGGGGATTCTCAAGTAAAAAATTGGTATGTACCAATGAGCCCAAGTGTGAATGACCCTATAAACTGATACAACACCACGTGGAAGATAGTAACAATAACCCCTCTGGGTACTGACTTACGAGAGAATCAATCCTGAAGGTTAGTGGAATAAGCCCAAAGACATATTCAGAACACTCCTCCTTTTAGGTATTATTCATCATCTCGATATGTAGAATTGTTTGTACCCGAGAAGAAAAAAATTGGATCCCAACAATGGTGTATTACCCCAATATAAAAAATTCTTTTAATACACATGTAGCGCAATAAAAACATAGAACTTCGTTCATATAACCCCAACAGCAGTGCACATCCCTAGTGAGGTTGGACTCTTACCCCGTTCAGGATGGTAATAGACACGTAGAAAAAGTCTTTATTCCTTTTCATACGATCGGAAGCCGGCCGAGCATCTCCACATGTCGCTGATAACGGAGGACGTGTCCAAACACTTCCAGGAACGTGCACCTTCGTTTGTAACCGCCCCTTTCCAACGCGTTTCAATTACATCAATCTTTATCAAGGCATAGTGGTTACACTAAATCCGGTTCCTATTTAACAGGCTTCCTGCCAATAGCGGTGTCCTAAATTAGCATATCATTGTCATGGTGACCTTTCCGGATTCCAGATATTCACTAAGTCCCGTTCAATGGCAAAATTAAAAACAAACCTTAATGACAAACTCTTCTCACGCATAGAATAACATAAAAGCAACTGTATATTTGAGCTAGAACTTTATAAAACAAATGATTGGCTTATTGATTGTATAATAATCCAAGTAGTCTCTCCATGTTCCAAATACAAAAGGTGTGCAGTATGTTAAAAACGCACATAAACTTTACAGGGGGAACCTGGATGATAAGTAAAACATTTATCTCACACATCGTAAAGGATATCATCTATCTCGTGGGATTATATTGACTCCGGACGTTACAGCTACTATTTAGCTGGCTTCCAACCAATTGCAATATCTCAAATTAGCATAAAGTTGTCACGGTAACCTCTCCGGATCGTAAAAGTAAAGTATTCCCAGTTTTTGATCAAAACATGGATTATATTGACTCCGGATATTGCAGCTACTATTTCGCTGGCTTCCAACCAATGGCAATATCTCAAATAGGCATATAGTTGTCACAGTAACCTCTCTGGATCGTAGAAATACAGTCTTCATATTCTTTATCAAAACATGTACCAAGAAGGAATCAGGCTGATCTTGGAAAATAATTTTTTCTGGTATTCTGACAATTTTTACTTACAACTTAAGGGTACAGCCATGGGAACCAGATTCGCTCCGTGCTATGCTAATATGTTTATGGGGCGGTGGGAGGAGAACATCATTCATGCAAACCCCATGCACAGAGCGAATCTGGTTTCCTGGTATCGCTATATCGATGATATTTTTTTTATATGGCGAGGAGATCGTACCTCTTTGATGGAGTTCTGCAATGAACTTAACATCAATAAGTACAATATTCAACTTACTTTTGATGTCAGTGATCAGCAAGTGCATTTTTTGGACCTAGATATTTATATAGAGCAAGGGAAACTGTGTACGAAAAACTACAGCAAACCCACGGACTCTAATGCATATATTTCCATGGACAGCAATCATTATGAGAAATGGCTTGAAAATATTCCCGTAGGACAGTTTCAGAGAATCAGACGTAACTGTACCCAGGTAGAGACTTATAGAGAACAAGACCAAACATTAAAAGAACAATTTATAGAAAAAGGCTACAAAAGCCAGATTGTCTGGAACATTTGATAGATAAAGTACAGAGTGTAGAAAGAGATAACCTCCTTGTACCAAAAACAAATCGAAAAATATGGGATAATAAAGATATGGGGGATTCCATTTATAACCAGGTTCAACACCCACTATAAAGATGTAGAAAAGATCATAAGGAAGTATTGGTCCCTCCTATGTAAGGATCCAGATCTAGGAGATATTATAACGAAGGATCCACGTTTCATATATAGGAGACCCGCCACACTGAAAGACATTTTAGTTAAAAGCGTGAATTCAAAACCATCTCAAACACTTAATAAATCTAAAGGGTTTTTTTAGGTGTGGATCATGCTCAGCATGTAAAAATGTCCAGTCAGGTTATATCAAACAAGTGGAAATTAAATCCAATACCAGGGGTCTAATTTATAAAATAGAAGGCTTTATTACATGCAATACTAAGAATTGTATATATATAGTGGAATGTGGATGTGGAAAACAATACATCGGCAGGACAGGACGTAAATTGAAAGATCGTTGGGGGGAACATATTCGGAATATTAAGAAAGGATACGAATTACATTCATTATCACTACATTGTAAAAAAGAACATCAGTGTGATGTCTCCACCATCAAATTTTTCTGTGGAATAAAAAAAGTTTGGGGTGATTGGAGAAAGAGAGATTCCAAAGCTGAACTTGCTAAAACGGAGATGAAATGAATCTATCAAATGGGAACCCTAATCCCCCAGGGTTTGAACACAGATTTTGAAATCAAATGGTTTTTTATAACTTACCTACCATAGTTTTCTGTTTTTCACTATGTGTTATATGTATGAGAATATGTAGATGGAGTCCATCCAATGTAGGGAGGATTTTTACTTTCCAAGAAATTTTTCTTTGTATTACCTGTTTTGGAGTATCGTTATATCGCACCATAAAAGGTTTTTCTATATTAGGAAAAACAAGCAATTTAATGGCTTTTAATGTGTTGGTCTTATGATGAAATTTCCTATGAGTAACAATATCCGTTTCCACTCAGGTGGTCTCACAATATGTGGGAGGAAAATGTACTATTTATTATTTGTACCCTTTTCTATAGTTGATTTGTGCGTTGGTATTTTTATATCTGGAGTGGTTTTTCCAACAAATCAGCAAGACTTTTATTCTAACAGATGGTGGTTTAAAAAAAAGAAGGTGTTTTTAGAAGATACACAATTTCCTTCATAATATGTAAGGTATATGTGTAATTTATGATTTACTTGTTTTTTTATTGTTCATTTGTGGCTCTTATTAGGGAATTACACACATATTTGGAATATGGAGAAGTATCTCAGTCAATCATATGATTACTAAGTCAGTTACCTGTCTTGAAAAGTATCAGGGTAACCATTAGGTTGCTTATATGTTATGGAATTCATGTGTGGGAAAAGGATGTAACCTATTACTGATATCTGTTTTGTATGGTTGGTACATGTTTTGATAAAGAATTGGGAAGACTGTATTTCTACGATCCGGAGAGGTTACTGTGACAACTATATTTGAGATATTGCCATTGGTTGGAAGCCAGTGAAATAGTAGCTGCAATATCCGGAGTCAATATAATCCATGTTTTGATCAAAAACTGGGAATACTATACTTTTACGATCCGGAGAGGTTACCGTGACAACTATATGCTAATTTGAGATATTGCCATTGGTTGAAAGCCAGCTAAATAGTAGCTGTAACGTCCGGAGTCAATATAATCCCACGAGATAGATGATATCCTTTACGATGTATGAGATAAATGTTTTACTTATCATCCAGGTTCCCCCTGTAAAGTTTATGTGCGTTTTTAACATACTGCACACCTTTTGTATTTGGAACATGGAGAGACTACTTGGATTATTACGATCAATAAGCCAATCATTTGTTTTATAAAGTTCTAGCTCAAATATACAGTTGCTTATATGTTATTCTATGTGTGAGAAGAGTTTGTCATTAAGGTTTGTTTTTAATTTTGCCATTGAACAGGACTTAGTGAATATCTGAAATCCGGAAAGGTCACCATGACAATGATATGCTAATTTAGGACACCGCTATTGGCAGGAAGCCTGTTAAATAAGAACCGGATTCAGTGTAACCGCTATGCCTTGATAAAGATTGATGTAATTGAAACGCGTTGGAAAGGGGCGGTTACAAACGAAGGTGCACGTTCCTGGAAGTGTTTGGACACGGCCTCCGTTATCAGCGACATGTGGAGATGCTCAGCCGGCTTCCGATCGTATGAAAAGGAATAGACTTTTTCTACGTGTCTATTACCATCCTGAACGGGGTAAGAATCCAACCTCACTAGGGATGTGCACTGCTGTTGGGGTTATATGAACGAAGTTCTATGTTTTTATTGTGCTACATGTGTATTAAAAGAATTTTTTATATTGGGGTAATACACCATTGTTGGAATCCAATTTTTTCTTCTCGGGTACACACTACAATTCTACATATCGAGATGATGAATAATACCTAAAAGGAGGAGTGTTCTGAATATGTCTTTGGGCATATTCCACTAACCTTCAGGATTGATTCTCTCGTAAGTCAGTACCCAGAGGGGTTATTGTTACTATCTTCCACGTGGTGTTGTATCAGTTTATAGGGCCATTCACACTTGGGCTCATTGGTACATACCAATTTTTTACTTGAGAGTCCCCAATAGATGTGTTTTTATTGATGACACTTATACCCATTTTTTCTTTCCATGTATGTACTTTGCAACTAATCGAGCTGGAATATTTTTCTGAGAGTGAACTGTTGGAACGATTTAAGATCACTCCCTCTATCTTGGAAATCTTCATATTCAGGATTGTGCGAGTGTTACTTCTAAGGAGGACAATTCAAACTTTTGGGGACTTGACTTTTGTTCATCAGAACTATATAAGGGTGATATTTAACCCTATGGGATTTTGGATATTATTCCACTCTGTATATTGTCAGCGCCGTGCCTATGTTCCATTTTTGTGTATATATGTTATTGCTTCATACGTAGGTGGATTGTATGTAGGAAAATAGGAGGCAGCAGACAAGTTATTGCGCAGACCGAACTATATATTGTAGATATATATATAGTAATCCAGTTTTGTTCCGCAAAAACAAAATAATTTTTTTAATTTGACATGTACCTCAAATACATAAACCAATTACAACATTTTATTTTATCACATGCCCTAATTCATATCCCATATACAGTCATTTATTTTTATTTTGCTCTATACCACGATTCGGTAATATCAGTAAAACTTTTATTTTTATTACACAAATGCCTTAACTTGTATTCAATATTTGTCACAACTCACATATTAAATGCAGGATGAATGCACTTAAACTTTGTAACATCCGCCTTTACGTATAGAGGAGCAACGATGATCCATTTTTAACCAGACAGCGATTTAGTTTTTTTTTTATTATTATTTAAATATATATATATATATATATATATATATATATATATTTTTAGTGGACTTTATTGGTATATATTTTTAGTTCTATATAGGTTTAAGTAATTGTAACATATTTTTTCTCAGGCGTCTAATGAGAGTCAGGTCATCAGGACTGGGTGTTGTGACATCATGCAAGCAGTCTTTTAACGATTTACTATATATATTTAAAACGCTGGTGATGGTATAGTTATTTTCCTTATTTTGTATTCTGGCATTAGGTAGAGATAGTAGTAGATAGATAGCTATGAAAAAGTCCTCACGGAGAGGACAAAACGCGTCGCTAATATACTATTAGACCACACAGATTGAAATTGTCTCTAAGTGCATTGGCACTTAGACACAATTAGTTTGTTGATTAATATCATTACTAAACAAGACTCTCCTTCAAACATCAAAGCGGAACACAGTTTCAGCTACATCGTTATTATCCGGACATCTGAGAGGTGTGCACCTCACTCTGACAGAGTTTTCAGCTGCAAAGACGCCGAGACTGAGCCAGGAACTTTCTCCACGTGGATTTTCAAAACTGCAAGTATATTGCGAATACCCACTTTCAGAGAATTGCATTGCAATATTGGATAATATTCATTCCTGTGAGATCTATTGGGTGTTTCTCCCGTCCAGCTGACATTATCAATATTGTATTGGATTTTTGCAAATTCCATATTCTAGGTGACAATTATCTAGAAAGCAACATTATTTAATATGTGATTCTATTATAGGCGGTCTTTTAGTGTTAATAGTATTTTCATTGCTATTAGATACATTATACTCACAATTTATATATTTATACTATGTGTATTTTATTATATGTTTTATTTATTGGTACATTAAATATTGATTTTATTTAAATAATTTTTCCTTTTTTTTGCAATCGTTGTGGATATATTATCCAATCAAGTCCTCCCATTGGATATTCCTTGTATATTATTACCTCTTAGATGCCTCTTCGCACTGTCACAATTTTAGTATCTTAGAGATAGTAGTTATGCAAGAAAGATTTTCACTTCTGCCTTCAAAGCAAATAATTTTAGGTCTTACAATAGTCATGATGCGTTTGTCAAATTGACAGCTAGTGATGGTCCAAATTATGACTTTGCATTAGTATTTAGTGATGGAAATATTTGCATTAAAAAGGTAAAACATATAATTAACTTTAGAGTGTTCTGGAATGTGAATGTACCAAATGTGTCTTCTATAGTTCTTTAAACAATTGTTAGTTCTGTGCCAAGAATGTGAAAAACAGATGTTTTTCTCACTGTCTGTCAATGGGCATGTCAGTAAAAAGACCTGAAGGTAGTGTGGCATGCTCAGAAAACTGTCAGGCATAATAACATGGTTCTGTGCACTGTATAAAAACACAAGATATGTGGACGTTACATGGTCACAGAACTACTTGGTACACTATTCCATAAAAATAGAAATCAGTCTGCAAGTATATAATAAGTAGTCAACCAAATATTTAAAAAGATGATCAAGATTATCACAGAAGTTCATACAAAATATAACCTATATTCTATTGTAATTTTCCGACATCTGATATAGGATTGATTTATAAATGTGGAAGAGCCTGAAAGTAAAATAAAATATGGCTGAGATTAGAGCAGTAAGAAGTAGCACCAAATGTTATAAAAATGACTGGTAGGCTAAAAATTGTTTTTGAAGACTACTTTTCTTTTATTGAATTAGATCTCATTCTATAAAAGTGAGTTCAAAATGTATTTAATTAAATTGTTGATAAAAAAAAGTAGTTCTTGAAGTTAAAAAAAGTAATTTAAAAAGTTGTACCTAAAAACTAGTTTAAATGTAATTGTTTAAGGTGAAAGACTATAAATAGGGCACTTTACTTACATCTTGAAGTGCCGTTTTGTTTTTAATTGTTTTAAAGTAATTTAAAAGCCAAGTTTTATTTTGAAGTAACTTGAAACCATGTCTACATTTACTAATTGGCAAGCAATTTGGGGGAATATTTACTAGAGTGAGTTTTTTTGGCAGTTTTCAATTCGCCAGATTTACTAAAGCCAAAACTGCTGCAAAACTACTGGAAAGCATTATTTTACAAAACACTTCATTGAAAATCACACATTTTTTTTAATGAACGAATGCAAAGGACTAAATTTCTGAAGGTACACTTTGTACACCAGGCCAGAAAAAAAGGAGTATGCAATTTAAGAAATCTTAGTTACAAAATAAAAAAATAAAACAGGAAGAAAAAAAAACTCCCTCCGCTTCTGTAACAGGCTGTACTACTCGGGCCTGTTCCTCTACTGAAGGGGGTTCCAAACCACCAGAAATTGATCTTTAATACATTCACCCTTTTAGAGATTATAGTCTTATACTGGGGTTAAAAGGTGTTTATTTTTGTTTTTGATTTTTAGAGAATATGGAGCACATTTAACACAATTTTAAGGACAAGAAACTCCAGTTTGGGTTTACTCCACTTTAATGAAATATTCCACAAAGTATGCTCTCCAAGCCATTGTTTTTTAAAATAAATTAAATGTAGTTAATATTTCTATTTAAAATGTGGCAAACACAATTTGTAAACATGAAAAATACTGTAGAAATATGAACTTGCACATCTCAGACTTATAAATATCTCATCAACATCAGCGTTTATTTTTAGGGCACCAGAAAATTCAGTACTAATGGATAATCTTACAGATATGACATGCATGAATACAATAAACATAACAACACATACATGGATATTCATGAGCTAGCAATTACAGCTAGCATGGACACAAGTACATATGTCATGTGTGTAATTGAACAAACAGCAGAAGATTCAGCGACTTGACATCATAGTATGAGGTATGAAACAAAAAGTAGAGAAGACTCTGTCTGTGAGAGCTTGTATTTGAGATGAAGGGGTGATGAGAGACAGTAGGTACCAAAGTACACAAGTGGATGTGGACAGAGGAAGTAGAGGAAGTATGTATACATGAGGCGCTAGGAAGGGGTATGGTACGCAAGCATGAAGAGGTGAATTTTGAAGGAGCATTTGAAGGCTTGTAGGTTGATGGGAAAGTCTAGTAGGGCAAGTGTTAGGAACCCCTCCAGCCGGCACAACACAACCCGGAATCTACTCTGCCAGTCAGGTGTTCACTGGAGCCCCTGATGGTGGGGACAGACTGGGCCGCAGACTGACAGAGGGTCGTGAAGTGCGTACCAGCTGGGGAGAACCCAGGCAAGAGGAGTCAGGTCCACGCAGAGGTCAAGGGCCGGCAGCAGACAACGGTATCGATGAACAAGCTGAGGTCAGGGGTCACAGGCAAATAGCAGAACGGGTAAACAGGCCAAAGATCAGGGTCACAGGAAACACGAGCAAGGTCCAAATCAAAGCCAAGGGTCATACACAGGGAGTCAAATAGAGATATCAGGATACAGGACAGGAACTAGCAGGTCAGCAGACTGGAACACAGAAGCTATAACCGGCAATGAGGCAGCAGACCTCATTGCCTTAAATACCAGTGGCCACCAATCAGAGCCTAGCTCTGAATTAGACACAGCCCCCAGCATAATTAATAGGCTGCATTAATTAGCCCACAGGCTAGAACATATGGTGAGCGCTGCGCCCGGCTTCCTCTCATTGCCGGGACGCAGCGCCGAAGCGTCTTCTCGTTGCCCCGGCAACGGCCGGGTCATGGCCGGAAGTGACGTCCCGGTCGCCATAGCGACGGCCGGGACGCAGGTGAGTGAGTCGCGGCGGCTGGGCACCGCCGCGGCTCGTAACAGTACCCCCCCCTTGAGGAGGGGTCGAGGGACCCCGACATCCAGGTTTTCTTGGGAACCTCCTGAAGAATTCCTTCAATTGTTTAGGGGCATGGAGTTGTCTTCGCGGAACCCAAGATCGCTCTTCTAACCCGCGATTCCTCCACTGCACCAGGAAGTGCACCTGTCCTTGCACTTTTTTGGAATCTAAAATCCTTTGAACCACATATCTTAGTGGCTTCCTCAAACTTCCCCCAGGCACAGTTGAGGATTGGCGAGGATACAATACCGGCTTCAACAATGAACAATGAAATGTGTTCGGAATTTTTAGTGAGCTAGGAATCTTCAATCTAAAAGCTACCGGATTGATCTGTTTGGTAATCATGAACGGCCCAATAAATTTAGGCCCTAGTTTTTTACAAGGCTGTCTGAGCCTGAGATTTCTAATTGATAGCCATACTTTCTGGCCCACTTTGAATGGGCAGGTGGTACGGTGGCGATCCGAAAAATTTTTGGCCGACAATGAGGATTTTTTCAAGGAGGACTGAACTTTCCCCCAAATTACTTTCAGATCAGCAGCTGTGGAATGAATCTCCGGAATACCAGCAGATTTGAGAGAGTACAGAGAATTAGACCTGGGATGGAAACCGAAGTTACAGTAGAACGGGGAAGTTTGAGTAGATGAGTGAGATGAGTTATTGTAGGCAAACTCTGCCCAAGGCAGCAAAGATGACCAGTTGTCATGGAATTCTGAGGAATAACATCGGAGGAACTGTTCAAGTGCTTGGTTAACCCTTTCAGTTTGCCCGTTAGACTGAGGGTGGTATGCAGATGACAGACTGATCCAGATTCCGAGGAGGGTGCAGAAGGATTTCCAGAATTGTGCTATGAATTGTGAACCACGATCAGAAACAATATCGGAAGGAAGGCCATGGAGCCGGAAAACATGTTGTATGAAGAGAATGGCCAGATCTCGAGCTGTAGGAAGCCTGGTTAATGGGATGAAATGTGCCATTTTACTGAAACAGTCCACCACAACCCAAATAGTATTATGTCCTGCAGAAGGTGGCAAATCAACAATAAAATCCATGGACAAATGTGTCCAAGGTTTTGCAGGAATGGGCAATGGAAGCAATTGACCCACCGGGCGAGTCCTGGGGACTTTGTTCCTGGCACAAATTTCACACGAGAGGACATGACTTTTGACGTCAGCGGACAAGGATGGCCACCAGACCGTACGGGAAAGGATCTCCAGCGTCTTATAAACTCCAGGGTGTCCAGCAGACCTACTATTATGCGCCTCTGCAAGAACCGCCTTCCTTAGATGGACTGGAACAAAAAGACGTTGTTCCGGAGTAGTATCAGGGGCTAATTTCTGGAATCTCTGAAGTGTGATACTCAGATCTTGGGTTAATCCAACATGGATTATGGAAGGAGGAATAATAGGCTCTGGGTTCGAAACTGGAACGTGGTGTGCCAAGAAACTTCTGGACAGAGCATCTGCCCGGACATTTTTGGAACCCGGTCGATAGGTGATCAGGAAATTGCACCGGGTAAAGAACAACGACCAACGGGCCTGTCTGGGATTTAGACGTTTGGCCGATTGTATATATTGCAAGTTCTTGTGGTCGGTAATGACAGAGATCTGATGTGGAGCACCCTCCAGCCAATGTCGCCACTCCTCGAAGGCCCATTTGATTGCCAACAGTTCCCTATTCCCGACATCATAGTTGGCTTCTGCTGAAGAGAACTGACGGGAGAACTAGGCACACGGGTGTAGACGATTAGTATGAGGGTCCTTCTGTGATAGTATAGCCCCAGCACCGACGTCAGAGGCGTCGACCTCAAGAACAAATGGTTTAGCTGGATCCGGGTGTCTAAGGACCTGAGCGGAGACAAAGGCTTTTTTCAGGCTTTCGAATGAGGCTACTGCTTGAGGCGACCAATTAGTTGGATCCATCCCTTTACGGGTTAGGGCGACAATGGGAGCCACGATGTCCGCAAAACCTGGAATGAACCTTCTATAATAATTGGAGAAGCCCAGAAACCTCTGCACCGCCTTAAGGTTGTTTGGTTGCACCCAATCTAGAATAGCCTGAACCTTAGTTGGATCCATGGAGAATCCCTCAGAAGAGATTATGTAACCTAAAAAGGATACTTTCTGCACCTCGAACTCACACTTTTCTAGTTTGGCGTAAAGGTGGTTCTCTCGCAGTCTTCGTAGAACTTGTTTAACGTGATTCTGGTGTACAGACAGCGATCTGGAATAGATGAGGATATCATCTAAATAGACGACCACGAAACTACCAAGAAAGTCCCGAAGAACCTCATTGATTAAGTCCTGGAATACTGCAGGTGCATTGCTAAGACCGAACGGCATAACCAAGTATTCATAATGGCCAGAGTGCGTATTGAATGCCGTCTTCCACTCGTCTCCCTCCTTGATACGGATGAGGTTATACGCTCCACGAAGATCGATTTTTGAGAAGACAGTAGCACCTCTCAGCTGATCAAATAATACGGAGATGAGCGGAAGGGGATAGGTATTCTTGATTGTAATAAGATTCAATCCCCGGTAATCAATACAGGGTCTTAGTCCTCCGTCCTTTTTGGATACAAAGAAGCATCCTGCTCCTACGGGAGATTTAGATGGCCTGATGAAGCCCTTCTCCAGATTTTCTTCAATGTATTCCTGCATGGACTTGGTCTCCGGACCAGAGAGAGAGTACAGGCGACCCTTAGGCAACTTGGAACCAGGAATAAGCTCGATGGCACAGTCAAAGTCACGGTGTGGTGGTAAGGTGTCAGCAGCTTTCTTGGAGAACACATCCCAGAACTCATGATATTGTGAGGGAAGCTGCTCCGGAATAGACTGAATCACCCGCAGGGGCAGTGACAAGCAGGACTGTGTACAGTAAGAGCTCCACTGGACAATTTCTCCTTTTACCCAGTCCATGACAGGGTTATGACGGGAAAGCCATGGGTGACCCAAGATCAAGGGAACTGATGAACAATCGATAAGAAGGAAGGTTATTGACTCTGAATGGAGAGCTCCGATTTTTAATTGTAGTGGCGAGGTCTCCCAGGAAATCTTGCCACCAGGCAACGGACCTCCATCTAAGCCACAGACAGTAATAGCGGACTTGAGTTTTACCATCGGAATTTTAGCAGCGCGGGCGAACCCGATGTCCAGGAAGTTGCCTGCAGCTCCACTATCAACGAAGGCAGACAGGTCCATTGAACGAGCACTAAACATGAGCTGTGCAGGGATCAATACGGCGTTTTTCGGGGAGACAATCTGCAGACCTAGGTGAACTTTCCCCTCGTTCCCTAGGCATGCTCTTTTCCTGGCTTATTCGGGCAGGAACGGGAGAAGTGGCCTTTTGTGCCGCAATAGAGACATAGGCCCTGTGATCTTCTCTTGTCTCTTTCCTCAGGGGAGAGACGATACGCCCCCAATTGCATGGGTTCCTCACCATCCGTGGGAACAGGAATGAAGCCGGATAGAGGTGATGATGTCTCCTTTTCGATTTTCCGCTCTTTAAATCTCCTGTCGATTTTAATGGAGAGGTGCATCAGATCCTCCAGAGAGGTAGGAGATGGGTACTGCACCAAAGAGTCTTTGACCTGTTCCGACAGGCCAAGACGGAACTGACTCCGCAAGGCAGGATCATTCCATCCACTATCAGGTGACCATCTACGGAATTCAGCGCAGTATTCCTCTGCCGAGCACCGGCCTTGTTTCAAGGCCCGTAGATGAGTTTCAGCGGAGGCAGTACGGTCCGGGTCGTCATATAGTAGACCTAACGCCTCGAAGAAAGCATCTACTGACTGCATGGCAGGACTGGTCTGCGGCAAGGAAAACGCCCAGGACTGGGGGTCACCCTGTAGAAGGGAAATGATAATCCCGACTCTTTGATGCTCTGACCCGGAGGAGCGGGGTCTCAATCGGAAATAGAGCTTGCAGCTCTCCCTGAAATTCCGAAACAGGGACCTATTTCCAGAGAAGCGATCCGGCAAGTTCATCTTAGGTTCACAGACGGAACTTGGAGTGGGTTGTGACACTTTTGCGGCTTCTTCTTGAACAGACAGACGCTCAGCCAATCCCTGGATCATGACTCAACATGAGCTGCTAGGGCTTGTGCCGGAGACGGTGAGGATCCACTTGCATCCATTCCAACCTCGTCTCCGTGAGTGGGCCGGTTATAATGTTAGGAACCCCTCCAGCCGGCACAACACAACCCGGAATCTACTCTGCCAGTCAGGTGTTCACTGGAGCCCCTGATGGTGGGGACAGACCTGGGCCGCAGACTGACAGAGGGTCGTGAAGTGCGTACCAGCTGGGGAGAACCCAGGCAAGAGGAGTCAGGTCCACGCAGAGGTCAAGGGCCGGCAGCAGACAACGGTATCGATGAACAAGCTGAGGTCAGGGGTCACAGGCAAATAGCAGAACGGGTAAACAGGCCAAAGATCAGGGTCACAGGAAACACGAGCAAGGTCCAAATCAAAGCCAAGGGTCATACACGGGGAGTCAAATAGAGATATCAGGATACAGGACAGGAACTAGCAGGTCAGCAGACTGGAACACATAAGCTATAACCGGCAATGAGGCAGCAGCCTCATTGCCTTAAATACCAGTGGCCACCAATCAGAGCCTAGCTCTGAATTAGACACAGCCCCCAGCATAATTAATAGGCTGCATTAATTAGCCCACAGGCTAGAACATATGGTGAGCGCTGCGCCCGGCTTCCTCTAATTGCCGGGACGCAGCGCCGAAGCGTCTTCTCGTTGCCCCGGGCCGGAAGTGACGTCCCGGTCGCCATAGCGACGGCCGGGACGCAGGTGAGTGAGTCGCGGCGGCTGGGCACCGCCGCGGCTCGTAACAGCAAGGCAAAGAGTTCCATAAGTATGGAGCAGCTTGGGACAAGTCCTGAAGATGGGAGTGGAAGGAAGTTATAAAATGGGAAGAAAGTTAAATGTCAGAGGCAGAGTGGAGTGGTTCAGCTAGAGTGCATATCAAACTCAATTCTGGAAGCAATGGTGAGCCAGTGAAGTTTTTACAGAGTAGGGCAGCAGATGTGGATAGAAGGATAGGAAGATTTTCTCTCCCTAAGTCTAGGCTTATTTAATAACATGACAGAATTACTTCTGTAGGCTAAGTTAATTTGATTTCTATCAGAACTTCCCATGGCTGTGATCTTGGATAAACCGGGTATTTTACAAACCAAGTAGCTCTGCATGGGAGGTAAGGCTTATGTTACAGGATGGCTGTATTTTTCATGGCTTTGTCATTATAGTACATACAGACTATATGATTTTATTGTAATTGTGTGTGATGGGTGGGTTGATTAAAAAATGTGGTCTATTATTAGCTACATATCTGTAGTATAGTGGTTTCATGCCCAGATCAACGGGATTCTTTTATATAGTTCTCCATTTTATTTTATAAAAACGCAGAATTGATTTCATGATTTCTACAATAATTATTCAAACTCACATGTGATTTGATCTTCTTCCTCGAATTGTTTTTTTTCCTATTACAGGTGTTCCAAAATGTTCTGGATTGGTTAGTGGAAGCTGGTCTAGTGTCTGTTGAGTAAAAGAAAATATTATTATTATTATTATTATTATTATTATTACAGTTGGTGTGTATGGTGTGAGAATCAGAAGATTTACATTTTTATCTGACCTGTATACTCTTCAAGAAAGTACTACTGATTATCTGCACAGGAAAAATATATAAACAGTAATGGAACATCCTTCATTCCAGATGTATATCTATCTGTATTACATGTAGCTTGACTAAATTATTCGAATGAAGGGGTGCTCTCCTAGAACTGGACATAAAACGTATTACAAAAGCTACAACAGATAAAAGTCTCTGTTGTGGAAGCACTCTATCAGATCTACATTAATGGATTAAAAATTACACAATTTACTATAATCTTTAAAATTGCCCAAATTACTTATGCTTCGCGAAATTTGATTAACAAGTAAAGTATTAGAAATATTAAAGATTTAGAAAAGTGAATTTAAAAAGGTTGTGAAAACCAACCTATAGGTATCTGATATTAAACGGAGTCATCATATTGTATTTTATTGAATACTTAGTATAAGTGTCAGTAACACATTTAGAGCAGATTATTTATCACCGCACTAAGTAATTTACATATTCAGACTGATATTTTGATCACATCCAATGATTATATCATATAGCTGGATTGGTGCACCTCTGCATGAAAGACATTCAGATTAATGACACATGTGATAGAGGGAAACATGCTTAACAAGGGCACTCTGTAATGGTTGCGTAACTTAAAATATACCTTTTATTAATTTAATTAAAATATCATGTTCCCACCTAAATATCGTTAGCAGCGAAATAATAAAAAGAAGAAAAAGTAATGAAAATAAAGATTAAAATAAAGATGTTAATAAAATGGCAAAAAATGCCAAGCCTCGCTATGTTTTTAATTCCTTATATATCTAAATATATTATAAGTAATTCTCACGCTGTATGAATTTATATTTAACCAGATGTATCGATGTATAAAGTCCAATTGCTCAATGGCAAGGTTTGTATTCATAACCTTTACTATAAGTTGCAATATGTCTTAAAATATACCCAGAGTCTGTTATCATAGATAGTGACATTGATCACATGACCATATGTCTGTTGCAAGAAATAAATCAGTAGAGCTTATGTCAAATTGTTTGAAGCAATGATTTATAAGTACTTATTCTCCTCTAGTGATAATGTTAATCTACTATCATTTATCCAGTATAAATCATTGCTAAAATAAATAATTGCATTAATTAATACTTTAATCTCTGGGGCGTTGTAGCCTAGGGGAAACTGGATTCCTCTGATATCATATATCCGGTGTTATAATTTGCTGTTTAATAACTGTGGTTAATTACCACTCTGACATCGGATAATCTAAATCCCTTTTATGGTTGTCCCCTGGCTAGTAAAATTGCCATCTCAATACATCTCTATATAAATAGGATTAATGCCCCTCTGGTGATTATTATGCCTTTGTTTGCACCTGGGTCACAGGGATTCCATCATTTTTATTGTCTTGGATTAGTGCTGCTGCTGACCTGATTTTCCAACCATAAATCTTTGTTGCATGCCCGGACCTTAGAGCCTTTTTTTACCTCAATGTTTTGCTTGCTAATTCTGTGTCTGTTAATTCTGTGTATCCACCTAACTTAGCTCTCTCTCCCTTTATTGATTTCTATTTGTATCATAATTGGTCAGTGACAACAGCAATGTGTACAAGACATGGGAGACACCATTGTTGAACAAGCTCTATGGGAAAAAGTGCTGCTACAGGTGAAGACAAGTACTAGCCAGGCTATTGTGGCCAACCTGGTGCTGTCACTGTTGACCATTCATGGCTCAACAAAATGTGAACGTACAGCACAGGGACATTGACCCTTGTTGACTACAATATGCCAGTTAAGTATTGCAAATTATCTGGTGGTGTATCACTTCTCTGAACTGCTCATTCAACCTCATAACACACATTCACTGTCGGTTTCTTGGCAACATCTCTGGATTTTCCCAGACTCATGGCATTGAGTTTTCAAGTTGTGTAATCGTTTCTTTAACATTCTGTTACCCAATCTTATTGCTTCGTCATGAGGGAAAATCACAGCAGAGTTGCTGTCCTCAATAGAGGAGCTGTACCTAATACATACAATTAAAGCAGTGCCTGAAAGACATCATGCTGTACTTACTTCACTTTCTGCAAAATGTCTCTCTCCCTTTAAGCAGAGTGATGATCTTCTTAAAGTCTTTTCATCACCATCATCAAACACTATGGTACAAAATATAATGTTAACGTTCACCGATGATATAGCAATTAAATTTTTCAATAAAATTAAAAAGTTAACAAAAACAAACTAAAGTATCAAAACATCTATTAAACTTACCGACTGTGTACCAGCTCGCATCAGTTAATTTATTGATAATGGCTTCTTGATAAGTTCCATCAGGACTTTTTATTTCAACCACAGCTCCGATCTGTTCCAAAAAAAGAAATGTAAATAAATAGCTGAGGCAGAGTCGGTTGTGAATTTCTGATATGAAATGGAATCTGGTCTCGACATAAATAATCATCTAAAAAATTAGCTGACTTTCACTTTTCTTTTTAACAATTTTTTAACCTGGAGGCAGGCTGTCAATCCTGTATGAATCCCCTAAATATCATCCCTGGGAACAATTAGTAAAGAAATTAAAAGGGATGTCCACACAAAATTGAGAATTTGGATATATGAACAGTGTTTCTAACAGAGATGTACTTTACACCACAATCTACTAGCATCAGTTTGACAGACACATTGCATCACTGGTTGTGCGCTGTAGGAAGACCCTGCTCCTCCCACTATTTAACTCTCACCCTGTCCTCATTTACACAATCACAGAGTGGATAAGTCACAGCTGTGGTGTAGCTAAAGGTCACTGAGCTCCACTGCAATATCTGAGTCGGGGTCCCGGGGACATGTAGAAACACCAGTGTGATCTGTTTAATATACAGTATATTTCTTACTTTGATTCGTACAGGAGTAATGTGCAATGATATCATGGCACAGTGCTTTTGATTTAGAAAGCCTCCTACAACTGCTAAAGAGACCGTGTGCTTCTGCAGTTGCAAAGAGAGGGAAAAAATAAACCGCTCTCGTCCTGCATAGCATACTGGAGTTTAAGTCACTCCACCAGAGGACCCAGTCCCTGGTTCTGTTTCTACAAGATAACCACACGATTCTCCTGAAGTAATCTGTGCCACTGAAAAACACACCAATCACTGAATGACTACAAATCAGTCCCTGCCCAAACAAAGGGACACACAGGTGAAGAGAAGATGAATAATGATAACAAAAAGTTGCTCAGGCCTCATTCAAGCAAACCATAAAATCCATACTCAACAATAAAACAAATATAAAAAAGATAAAATAGTGTTTTTTTTTATATTTCTACCATACACAATTTCTAGAGTAGTTGTTCTCAAACGGGAGTGGGTGAGATTTTGAGGCAAGAGAGCCACATGATGGCTTGCACACCTTCAGATAATCATTGTTCACTAGCGGAAGTGATGACCTTCTGAAAAAAGCATCGCCGCTAATTGGCAGCGTTGCTGCCAATCAGAATTGGAGCTTCACTGTATCACAAGAAGTACAGAAAATTGAATACATGGGGAAAGAAAGTGGTATGGGATGTGGATGGTGGAAGAGAATGGAGCACAAGAGTGCATCTGGGAAAAGATGGTACTGTAAACTGGGCTCTGCATGGGAGTCAATAAGGTGGAACATGTTTAGATAAAAACTCAGTCTCTATAAATGTCCCTCTTGGATGTAGTAAAATTAAAAATAATGTATATACAACTATGTTTCGTAGTTAAACATATACCTAACTGCATGCATGCCTAGCAGCTTTTAGTATCGTAGATATAAGAAATAAGCAGTCATAACATTGGGAAAATTACAGAAAGCCGCAGTTACAGAGTATGCTTTTATGGCAGGGAGTTGGGAGGGGGGAGACAAAGACAAGAAATGTTCTAGATGGACAACTAGGAGCACTTGTGGGTCCTCATTTAGTGTTTTCACAAATGAGCCTTTGAGATTTGAAATATAGAGGTTTTAGGAATTAATCCAGAAAAATACAAAACATTTTAATTGCAGTGCAGTGGAATACCTCAACGGTTATATACAGCATGTGATAAGCAAGCATAGATCAAAGAAAAACAAAGAATAACTTTTCAAGGTAAATAATTACCTTCAGTGGACCTTTAACATGATCATCCTGTACCTCCACAGTTGTTGCATCTCGTCGAAATGTTACCTGAGAAATAAGAACTTAGTATTGAGCAATTTTACTAGAGCAGAAATCAAGAGCAATAAGGGTAGTATTCATAGTCTCTTTATAAACAGTACCAACTGATCCCAGGGCTCTGCGATTATTGACAAGTAAGGAGCTACTATCCTAGAGACATTTAGCCAAGAAATATAGCTCCAGTAGCATTCAAAATATTGCTGGGACAGAAATTGGAAAAGGAATAGTAGTTTACAATTACATCTGTCTATTTTGGTGGCCACAACTGTAATTTATCTATGGCAATTTGCCACCTTAAAAAAAAAAGCATTTTACAAAAGTTGCCTTCTCTCCTAAATAACCTCTCTTTTTGTTTTCCTTGTCACCTTCTTTGCAAGTTTACATCTCTGCTGGACATTCTCTTATATCCCTATGGCAGGTGTTTGACAGTACAATTTCAAGTAAGAGGCTAGTCTATTAAATAACCAAGCAGTCCACAATATGATGTCCTGCCCTGTCAGCCCTTTCACAGGAAAGAGGTCTAATAAATGCCCAATTCTAAACAGTTCTGAACAAGCTTGTGGACATGCATCACTTTAGTACACTGAACAGAGGCTGCTGCACCAATGCACTGGTACTTCTAGGCAGGAACTGCATTGCAACACAGTGCTTAGGGAGATAAATACAATTTTTAATAAGCAACCATTACATGGCTGGAACATTCTTCCTATTGTCTCACTGAAGGCCACTGCAATCAGCCTTTTAGAAGCTGGGAAGTATTTTTATGCTTACTGTAGTTTAGTGTTTTAGTAAAGTACCAATTAACCGAGAAGAAACAAAGTAAAGCAGAAGTATATTTCTGTAGCAGTGTGAACAGTGAAAGCATACTTTATTGCTCAGCATACCTTAACTTTGACAAGTCTTTTAGTTGCTTTTATTTTGGCTTCGCAGAATGCACCTCTGTATTTAGCACTTACATCTGTACCAACCGATAGGAAAGGAGGCTCATCTAGAGACTGACAGAAGAGATAAATATTGAACACTTCATAGCTTAAACAATTTTGTTTATGATATAGATAACAGGTATAAAGTGCAATACAAGCCTTTACATTGATAACAATTCTACTACATGCTGCACTTGTAACAGATACAACTTGGTTGAATTAGATCTAAGAAAGAGGTTGGTGACATGTTGTATATTGTAGTAATGGCACATTATGTATGCTGGTAAGGGCACATGTGGAACAAGGTACACAACCATCACAGAGCTGAAAAACTATTTTTATCTTGTTTATTACCTCTACCCCCTTATTTAGGCAGCTAGAGTGTATGTTATACTTCACAGACACAAAATAGTGAGTGCTTATATTAGTGTTTCATTATATATTAGAATTACCTTAAACTAGAGATGCTCACTGACCCCCATGAACTGAGTTTGGATTTGGATCTGGATTAGCTTTGTGTTTTGGTTTTGGCAAAACCGCCCTCGTGTGTTTTGGTTTTGGATCCCTATTTTTTAGAAAAATTGCTAAAATATGCTAAAATCACATAATTTTGCTCTTTTTTGATCCAACATTATTATTAACCTCAATAACACTAATTTAAAGTCATTTGCAGTCAATTTTGACCACCTCAAAGGTCACAATATTATTATCATACACTTTTGGACAAATGCTGCAGCAACCTGCTAAGCAACAGAGCAATGACTCAAACACACGGCAGTTCCTAGCACATCTAGGACACATTGGCACACAGCAGTGGCAGAAAAGAAAAGTGCAAGATGGAACTGTCTTTGGGCCCTCCCACCCACCCTTATGTTGGATCATAAAAAGGACATGCACACTTTAACAAACCAAGCACTTAAGCCACAAAAGTGCCACTTCTTGTGGCTGAAGTGCTTGGTTTGTTTGAGCCTCTGAAAAACAAGGTAACAATGGCCTTAAGGCACCTAAGGTAACAGTGCTGTTAATGAACTCTACTGTGGCAAGATGTTGTTGTCATCATCGTCAGCTTCATCCTCACCCTCATCAGTGTGTACAGCATCCTCACACATTATTAATTCATCACCGCTGGAATCCATCATTACAGAAATCTCAGTATTTTGATGTAATTGGTGGGAAAGACCTTCCTCGTGGAACTTGAAGTTCATTTTTATGAACATCATCTTTTCCACATTTTGAGGAAATAGCCTCCTACGCCGATGGCTGGCAAAGTCCCCGGCTGTGCTGGAAACTCTTTCTGAGTACACATTGGAGGGTGGGCAGCTTAGGCAGTGCAAAGCGAGTTAGTACATGGGTCTCCAAATTCCCTTTTTTTCTCCCAGTATGTAAAGGGACTGTCTGATGTGTCTATATCTATGCTGTCGTGAAAATAACCCTCCACCATCCATTTGGATGCTGATAGTAGGATCAGATGGAGTTACGGCAGATGTGTCACGTTTTTTGGTCAATTCTTTTAGACCAGACCAGATGTCAAAATTGGTGCTGAGTCATCTGCATCATCCCTGGGTCTCTTGGGAAAGCTAAGCTTTTTCCTAGCAGCAGTTCAGTGAGAAACTGAAGGAGCAGACGCCGTCCTGGCGCATAACACTTGAGCTGTCATCTTGCTCACCAGGAGCTCTTTTCATCACAGGTGACTACTTTGAATGGTTTCAGCACCTTGCACAACAAGGAAAGTATTCTCCACTGCGCTTGACTAAAATACATCCCCCCTCCTTTCCCAATGTCATGGCTGTGGTGTAAGCATGGATGGCTTTTCGCTATTCCTCCATCCGCAGAAGCATATACAGGGTGGAATTTCACCTTGTCACCACCTCTTGCTTCAGTTGGTGGCAAAGCAAATTAAATTGCTCTGGCAGCTGCTGCAATCTCCTATACGCTGTTGCTGGATGCCGGAAATGTCCAGATATTTTACGGGCCACAGACAGCATCTCCTACACGCCCCTGTAATTTTTTAAAAAGCTCTGCACCACCAAGTTTATTGTGTGAGCAAAACAGGGAATGTGATGGAATTCACCCAGCTGTAATGCTCTCACAATATTGTTGGCGTTATCAGAAATGACATATCCTGAGGAGAGTCCAAGCGGGATAAGCCATGTTGCAATGACATCCCTTAGATTTTGTAACAGATTGTCAGCTGTATGCCTCTTAGTGAAGCCGGTGATACACAAAGTAGCCTGCCTCTGACAAATGTGACTGTCACCCGCCGGGGTATCGGGCAGCTCACCCGACCCCCGGCAAACTTACCTGCCTCCAGCGGTCCGCTCCGTCCCGGACGCCGCCATCTTGGATTCGGGTCTGCGCATGCGCAGACCCGCAAATTATGAAATCTATGCCTGTCCTCCTATTGGCCAGGCAATCCTGGCGCCAAATACAAAAGGCACTTCCTCCAAACCCTCAGTGCCTGTTCCTCAGTTGCCTTTTGGGTACCTTAGACTTGGCTAACCTGCTTCTATACTCGTCTGCAAAGCTGACACTCCGTTCAGGTACCAACCATCTATTCTACTAGTCTGCAAAGCTGACACTCTACTCACGTACCTGCTACTATACTCGTCTGCAGAGCTGACACTCCATTCAGGTACCAACCATCTATTCTACTAGTATGCAAAGCTGACACTCTACTCACGTACCTGCTACTATACTCGTCTGCAAGCTGACACTCCGTTCAGGTACCAACCATCTATTCTACTAGTCTGCAAAGCTGACACTCTACTCACGTACCTGCTACTATACTCGTCTGCAAGCTGACACTCCGTTCAGGTACCCACCATCTATTCTACTAGTCTGCAAAGCTGACACTCTACTCACGTACCTGCTACTATACTCGTCTGCAGAGCTGACACTCCGTTCAGGTACCAACCATCTATTCTACTAGTCTGCAAAGCTGACACTCTACTCACGTACCTGCTACTATACTCGTCTGCAGAGCTGACACTCCGTTCAGGTACCAACCATCTATTCTACTAGTCTGCAAAGCTGACACTCTACTCACGTACCTGCTACTATACTCGTCTGCAAAGCTGACACTCCGTTCAGGTACCAACCATCTATTCTACTAGTCTGCAAAGCTGACACTCTACTCACGTACCTACTACTATACTCGTCTGCAAAGCTGACACTCCGTTCAGGTACCAACCATCTATTCCACTAGTCTGCAAAGCTGACACTCTACTCTCGTAACTGCTACTACTCGTCTGCAAGGCTGACATTCTATTCTAATACCTGCTATTCTACCTGCTGGGTTCCAAACTTCCCAAGAGGGCCTCGCGCAGTACTCTAGCAGGGGCCGCGACCTGCGAGCAAGACGCCGCTAAGACCATACTGCCTTGCGGCAGTTCCTGGCGAACACCGTCTGCTCGTTAGACTCCGCGCCCTGTTGGTGTAGTGCTAAACTGTGCAGACCCTAGGATCCACATTGTAAAGACCTGCTATCGCTTGAGACCATGACAGTGACGTACTTGGGTAATGCTGCTGCTGTTGCTGCTGGTGAAGGCGAATCACCAATCCAGTGGGCTGTCACAGTCATATAATCTTTAGTTTGCCCAGTTTTGCTTGTCCACATATCTGTGGTTAAGTGTACAGTGGGTAGAACGGCATTTTGTAGTCCAATAATTACATTTTTACGAACCTTCTGGTAGAGGTGAGGAATAGCTTTTCTACTGAAATGGTGTCATGATGGAAACGGCGGCACTAAACCTCAAGTAACTGTCTAAAACCAGTTGCATTAAAAGTGGATATTGGATGCAGATCTAATACTAGCATAGTCGTCATACCATCTGTAATCCGCTTTGCGACTGTGTGACAGCTTTCATACTTGCTTCCTCTTGCAAAGGATTGTTTAAAAGTCAATTGTTGTAAACTACTAGTAGTCTTCTTCTTGGTCTGCTTCTGGTATGAAGATTCACCCGCAGCAGCAGCAGCAGTGGTACTAATGCTTAAGAATTCTTCTGAGGATTCCAGGATAGTGGAGGAGTCATCTAGCCATAGCAACTTGGATGCAGGACTAACTCCGATCGCTACTGAAGATATTGAGGAGGACAATGTTGTGGGTGTAGATTGCAGGCGTCGGGATGTAGGTGAGAGAAGGGTCCTAGGTGATGATGGACTACTTGTTATTTGATTAGCATAAGTTTCTTATTTTCCCAACAGCTTGCCATGAATTCGCTTCAAATGGCGTAACATGGATGAGGTTCCTAAATGGTTAAGGTCCCTACTTTGACTGACTGTGGCTTTACATACGCTACAAATGGCTAGACAACTGTTTTCAGGATTTGGGTAAAAATAATTCCACACATAAGAAGTGGATTTTTTGGTCTTATGTCCAGGCATGACAATGGATTTCTTCTTATGACGTGCCAGAACTGCTTCCACCGGTGCAGGACTTACACAAACAACATCATACTCATCAACATCCTCATTAGCGCCTCATAGGCTACACAAATATCCCCCTCATCCTGTTGCAATTCCAAAGTGGCATCCTCAATTAGTGTATCACCGGCTACACTTGGGCTGTTCAGGCAGACATCTGCAGAAATGCTGAAAGGGGCCTTCTTTATGGGTACACTATCAGAATGGTCACGATTACACATAGCACTCGTGGATAGACTCTCCTCAGGGATTTGTGTCATTTCTGAATCTCAACATACATTTTCCTCTAATGCCTTACGTTTTTTTTCCAGCTCGGCTTTTACACACAACAGTATTTGGGCACCACTTTTGGAGTCTGAATGACAAGATCTTGCTTGGTCACGACTGACATTACAAGAAGATGTCTCAGTTACAGTTGCCGAACTCGCATTCATAGAAAAAGGCAAAGGCCTAATTCTTTCTTTGCCACTGCGTGTGTAGAATGGCATGTTGGCAATTTTATTTTTTCTGCAGATAACTTTGCCTGGATTACAGCTCTTTATTTCTTGACCAAGGTAAAAGGTGTCTTTTTACATTTTTGTTTTCCGGACTTAAAAACACTATGCACTTTTACATAGGCTTTACCAGATGACGTAGAGGGATTACTATCATCATGACTGGTGCCAGCAGCTGCTAGGTGCTCCTGCTCTTCTGTGCACTGCTGTGAATCCATTTTGATAACACCGTACAATTTGACTGCAAATTCAGAAGAAAAGCCTGCCAGTCCGAGTATTTGTATTTCAGCAACGACAATTCGCTATGGAGCACTCCTCTTTGTGTGTAACCTATATAATACTGTACAATTTGACTACTAATTCAGAAGAAAAGTCTGACAGGCCGAGTATTTGTATTTCAGCAATGACACTTAGCAATGGAGCACTCTTCTTTGTGTGTAACCTATATAACACCGTACAGTTTGACTGCAAATTCACAAGAAAAGTATGCTAGCCCTAGTATTTGTATTCAGCAATGAGAATTAGCAATGGAGCTGTCCTCTTTGTGTTTTACCTATTTAACACAGTAGAATGTGACTGCAGAATTACATCAAGCCTGCCAGCCCTAATATTTGTATTTTTCAGCAATGAGAATTAGCAATGGAGCTCTCCTCTGTGTGTTACCTATATAACACAGTAGAATGTGACTGTAGAATTACACCAAGCCTGCCAGCACTAGGATTTGTATTTCAGCAATGATAATTAGCAATGGAGCTCTCCTCTTTGTGTGTTACCTATATAACACAGTAGAATGTGACTGCAAAATTACACCAAGACTGCCAGCACTAGGATTTGTATTTCAGCAATGACAATTAGCAATGGAGCTCTCCTGAATGTTACTGTAGACTTTGAAGAACACTGCTACCCCTTCCTCTTTCTATTCTATGTTCCTGCCCAACTGCTCTACAGACTGTGCTACCCCTTCTGTGTCCCTCTGTGAAATGGCGCTAGATCGCCGTGGAGGGTGGTACTTATAGATTTTAAAACTTGCAAGATCCAACGACGTAACAATGCCGTTTTGCCTTGTTTTCAATTCGGAAAAAGCGCAAAAGTACAGAGATTGCTCGGCTCGGTACTCGGATATGCTAAGTTCTGGTGTGTTCGGTTCTCGGGGAACCGAGCCTGAGCATCTCTACCTTAAACGTATATTGAAGAATTAACCTGAAAACATATATACAATGTAGAGTTCCTCTTGATTAATAACATGCACACTGCCATGTCTGAAAGTTATTTCAAAATGTATAAGTATTTTACCATTTACATATTAAATAATATATATGGGATCCATTTGGGTGAAAGAACTTCAGGAACGACAAGATTATCAAACTCTTTTTAGAGAAGCTGATGACTACACCTCATAATTCCCAGTTTTCTGTGTATGGCTGATTGGAGACAAATATGGATTGAGTAGTGCTGAACTCATTACTGAGCAGAGGAACAGATACACAAAACTCAGAGTAAGTTGGCTGCAGGTAAAGTTTTATATGTGAAAGTACAGATCACTATTTAATATGTGTTAATAGGATGACCAGAAAGGGTACATTTAGTACGTGCCAATTTAGAGGGGTGCTGTAAAAGTTGTTCTGTCCTCTAGTAGTTGATAGAAAAGAATTGATGAGTTTAGGAGGGCAGGATCGTCGTTTCTTGTGGAAATTAAACAAATTTTGTGCAACAGCCCGCAACTTTGGTTTCATTTAGCAGGTGCAGGAAATGAAATGATAAAAATACATCCTATGCTTGTATAGCACTTCTTAAACATTTGTTAGTATTCCCTATCTACAAGTGTAGCCCACAAAACACAATTTATCTTCTCTGGCTGACTCTCAGATGACCGCTGTCCTTACCCCTTGTTGAGAGACCTTACTGTCTGCAGGTACATATTGGTTAACAGAACATGGACAGCTAATTGAGACTCCTGATTCAAACTTATAGGTTGGAAAACACCCACATAACCAACACCTGTGCCTCTATTCTAGACTATGAACCAGGGCTCAAATTTGTGTAATCACCTTATGCATGTTGATCACTACAATTCTAATAATAATAACTCTTTATTTATATTGCACTTCTCTCCAAATACGACTCCAAGCACTTTAATTTCTTTTTTTTTTGCAGAAGGTGAGGCAGCACTCTTTTTGCGTACACAGTTGTTGTCTTATGTAATCATTCACATCAGTCTGCCCACATTGGAGCTTACTGTCTAAATTCCCTACCACAAACACACTAGGGTCCATTTCTGTTAGAAGCAAATTAACCTACCAGTATGTTTTTGGACTTTGGGAAGAAACCAGAGAAAACAGGGAAAATCTACAAAAACAATCTCCGCACAAATAGGGCCCTGGCTGGTGCCATTGTGGTGACAAGACAAAATAGTACAAAACATGGATGAGTTTTACTAAAACTGGTTGTTACTGCTGCCCAAATTACACCACGTGTAATGCTTATGCTAAACTGTACCCTAGAGGAAGTCCAGTTTACCTAAATATGTTGAGACCTGGTTTGGCACTTCTCAATTATTCTCTAAGAGTCTGGCAGTTGAACAGCATGTGAATTTCGCCACTCTTAGAAGCCGAAGTGGTAACCAGTCTGCCTGTGGCTTTTTTCTTATTGAAAAAACACTGCTCATTGTAATCTGGTAGGGATTCTCTAATTAAGGCTGTACACTTTACTAAAATTGATTGCAGTATGGAGCCTCCCTTTTCTGTCTCCTTTTTTTTTAGATTATTAACCTGAGAAAGAAATTAGTGTTTTAAGGGTAAGCCACAGATCAATTTGAAAAGGACTTTAATTGAAGATAAGTCATTCTTGGACTTCAACAGCCTTATTTATATTATATATATTTTGTGGCAACGGGAGTGGTTTTCCACAGGCCTCTCCGAGTGGAATTAGCTATGGAGCTAACTGTCTGCAGGTAAAAGGCTGCAGACCAAGTTATATACAGGTGTAGCATTGTGCTTAAGTTCAGTAATGTACAGGTTAGAAGACGTGGTAAAGTAGATGTAAAAAAGTTATTTACTTGCATGCTTTAACGTGTTTGTATCCACAGAGCTGATAGGGGTGGCTGTGCTGATTAGGCGTTACAGAACACCTGAGGAGCCATCCTTTAAAGACAAGGTGGGAGTGTCGCCTGTCAGTCATCCAGGCCTGTGGGAGGAGACATGTGTATTTAAACCTGGAGTTGTGCTCTTGTCAGAGGTGACTGACGCTGAACCAGTTGGCCAGTCAGTAGGGAGCTGTACTGTGTCTAGTTAGTGTTTAGGATCACCAGGAGGTGCAAGTAAATGGTAGTTGCTTGCTGGTGTCATCCTGACGGAAGTTGTGGAATTTATTGTGATGAAAACACTATATATATTTGATTTATAAAATAAGTTTTCATGTTGCTGATGTCTACTGGGTAATCTTGCAACAGAAGGTGACAAAAGTGCCAAGAGAAGGGTGCAGTTTTGTTACAAGTGGTGTCAGAAGTGGGATGGCCAAGGACAGCCAATACACAGCTGTCCACCCAACCTCCAGATGCAAAAGGTGGTGAGTGGAAAATATTGACTACCACCAAACTGTATATGCTGTCAGTTGCAGTGAAGAGATTGCTATTGCTGAGGAAGCAATTTTTTTTTTTGTCTGTGGAGAGACAGAAGCAATATTACTGTGAATTCTTCAGCATTTGTTTTGCAAAAGAAAAGCAAAAGCTTTTTTTTTATGAAATGGCAGGGTATTGTAGTGCCATACCTTGGTTATTCACTGAGCTGTGAGTTGGGTGTGGTCCACAAGTCTACTGTCTTGCCTATGCATTGAAGTTGCTGTTTTACCTGTGTGGGAGACTAAAGCACCTGTTTCACTAATTGCCTGTGGAAGTGTTGGACATATGTGAAGCTTAAAATTTGAAAGCTGCTAGTACACAATGGTCTTTACTCTTTAAGATGGGCACGAAAAAGAACAAAATGTCTCAAAAGGAAAGTGTGCAAACAGGTGTGTCTGAGGTACATTCTCAACAGGAAAACATGGAAAATCAGAGAGGAGAATCTCATGCTCTCTGCACAACCCAAGTGTTACCTGTGTCAGAACATGTGACCAGGGAAGAGTATGATTCTTTAGAGAAAATTTTTATTGAGGAAAACTGCTGTCTTGTAAAAGAAGTGTGGAATTTAAAGCAGCAGAGAGAGCAAGGAAACGTGATTTTTGAATCTGTGGAAAATGAGTTGCATGCATTGCAAAAAGTGTGTGAAGACAGACAAAAATCAGAGAAAGCTCTTAATGAAATAGTAGCAGAGAAAGACAGAGAAATTGCTGCTTTAGAACAGAAGCTTGTCTTGGCTCAGCAAGAGGTATTCTTAGCAAGAGAGTCTGCAAGAGAGCTTGAGGAGTGCAAGTTGGAGAAGCTTGTACTTGTTGAACAGCATGAAAAGCTGGAACAGTTGCTCCAAGAAGAAAAAACTCTGTCTTCTAGGTATGCTGAGGAACGTGACCAAGCAGTGGCCTTGACATCCACTCAGAGGAGTTTGGTGAACACCAAGGATGAGAGCGTCCAAGTGGGTAAACCCAAAATCAAGGGCCTAAAGGGGAACCCTGCTGCTAATTTAGGTCAAGCTGTAAGTGTGCCTGACAGGAGGTGCTTCAGGTGTGGAGAACTTGGTCACTATAAAGCCAGGTGCACTAGTCGCAAAAACCTAGTGGACTGTTCGGTTGGCCAATCTGGGCCTGTCTTTTCCCGTTGCTGTTGCCAGAGTTTCACAAGTGGTGGTTCACCTTTATTTAAAGTGAAAATGAGTTTGAACAACAAGATTGTACATGCAGTCGTGGACTCTGGGAGTGACATTACGCTGGTTTCCAATTCTGTCCTAGCTGGGGCCAAGATCTCGTGGTTGCCCAAAATGAATGTGTGCTGCACACATGGTGTAGTCAGAAGATTAAAAGGAACTCTTTTGGCCATTAGTCTGAAAGGCCAAACTGTGAAGGTAGTGGCTGCTATAACGACCCAAGCTGCCGTATCCAATAGTTCTGGGGCGAGACTTCCCACTCAATAAAAAGGTCCTCGGTGAGCAAAGCCGGCCGGACATTCCGGCAATTGATTCACTGGTCGGAAGCCCGGTCCTAAAGGATCAGCTTAAAACACCACAACGTCTGAACCTCAATCACTGGGAGCCGCCAAGCCAGAGTACTTTTGTAGGGGTCATGGCAGAACTTTCACAGGCAACTGGACAAATGGAATCAGCATTGGCGGGTAACATCTCAAATGTGCCCACCTTACCTGTTGGTGACGATATAGACTGGTCTGAATATCCCGAATTGTTATCTGTGCCAAACCTTGCACGTCAACAGAAAAATGATGTAGCTTTAAAGTGTATCTTTAATTTGGCTAGTAATGTTGGGAATATATCAAAGCCTGTCAATTCGACAGACTGTGGGCCATCATATATTGTTAAAAATAATGTGTTTCATGTGACTACTGTTAAAGGGAGAAAAGTTTTATTACTATTGAGTACAATGCATCTAGAAATTAATAACTGCTTTTATTAATTTAAAACAAAGATACATTTTTTTACTGAATATGAAATAAAGTGCAGATACTAGAATTTCCAAACAGAGCAATACATGCACTAGAAGGAGATATCTATTATATTCTTGACTTATCAAGACAAAAAGAGCATAACAAATAGAAGCTGAAGGTGCATACAGTTTGTAACAATCACTTTAAATTTCACACTAATTTTTTTGTTTATTTCGATGGTTTTAAATAGTTTCATTTTAATTGTTATGTAATAAAGTTGGTTTTATGCTTAAATTAAAGAAAGGGATAAACAATCATCAAAATATCAGCAATTAATGTTAGATTGTGAGTGCACTACAATAACAAATCCCGTCTTTCAATTCTAACTTTCTGTAATAGCCACAATCTTTTTCAGCAATTTGTGCTACAGTAGCTCCTCTCTGGGATTGGACCAAATGGGCAAGCCTTTACTCCTCACTTGCATCACTGACCATTGGGCTCCCATGACCTTGTCGCTGTTTCACAAGCTATCCGTCCTTAAACCACTTTTGGTAGGTACTAACCACTGCATACCTGGAACCCTGCCCCCCCCCCCTCCTCATAAGACCTGCCACTTTGCCCTTCAAACCTTCAAATTGTATTGTTTTTAACGTCATTGCTATATTTAAAAAGATTAACAAAAACTATGCTCAATAGCACTGACATAAAACAAGCAAAAAACAACAACAGTGATTATTACATAAAAAGAAAATATTAAAAATTGTTTTGTGGTGGAAAACAGCTGTCACTGAATACATTGGGGTCATTTATTACAACCATTGAAAAGGTATTTGTTAAGAAAAGGTGCAATAACCCTTAGCAACTAGACATTTGCTTTCACTCCAAAAAACATACTGGTAGGTTAATTGGCTGCTATCAAAAATTGACCCTAGTCTCTCTCTCTGTATGTGTGTGTGTGTGTGTGTGTGTGTGTGTGTGTGTGTGTGTGTGTGTTAGGGAATTTAGACTGTAAGCTCCAATGGGGCAGGAACTGATGTGAATGAGTTCTCTGTACAGCGCTGCGGAATCCGTGGCGCTATATAAATAAATGGTGATGATGATGATGATGATGATGATGAATCTGAGCCAAATGTTAATTTTGCTTTTGCACTGGTGCACGTGTATGGTTCACCAAAAGCACTTTTAGCACGCTCTCAGGAAATGACTCCACAACCTAGCAGTGCTCCTTGGTGTGCAGAGGGGCAGACACATCCTTAGAGATACACTGATCAAACCTTTAAATGTTGTATAAAAACTCCTACTACTTTACCCTGTTGGCACAACAGATAGTAGGAATGTGTTCAGTGCATTGTGGTGGCTTAGAGATGTTCTAACTGCAGTAGGTACTCAAATAGTACACGTTCAGCATGTAAAGAAGTTGTTAGATGCTATTCAGATGTCATTGCAAGCAGCAGTGATTGTGTTAAGATCACACAATTAATACTGATCCAATTGCATTGGGTAATAAAAGGGCAGAAGAATTTGCAATAGGTGTAGTTAAAAGACCATTACTAACTAACATTTATTTACAGGACATGAATTTGTTGTTGTTGTTTTAGTTAATTATCAATCAGAAATTAATAAGAATGTAAAAGTTTTGTTATCCCCAGGAAATGGCCCTCTGGAAGTTGAAGAGATGTGTACAAGTTAGCAATGGTATGTAAAAAGATGGTAAAGATAGATTGGTGGCCCCAAAGGCTTACCTACCAGCACCGGCAGAAGCAGCCTATGGTCTAACTCATTTAAGCAAGGATGGTATGTGTGGACTTGAGGCCTACTGGTGCACACTTGGCTTCTCTTCTCGTGCAGGTAAAAAGCCTGGTTCATGCTTAATTTGCCTGAGGAAGAATCCAAGTAAAGCCGTATCTGAAGAACCATCACATATCCTTCCTGCAGACCTATTCCAGGTAATATAATTTGATTTCATCCAAATGCCACAATGTCATAATCTACAGTATGTACTAATGTTTATAGACGTGTTTTCCATTTGGATAGAAGTATATCCAGCTGCAAGTTACACTGCAGTATTTAAAGCAAATAAATTGGTATACAAATATGTGTGTAGATATGGTATACCACAAAAGATTGAGAGTGACAGAGGTACACATTTCACTTGGCAAGTTTTTTCTCAGAGAATATGTATTTTACTAGGAATAAAAAGTAAGTTACTGGAACAATTTAATGGTATTTAATGGTATAATAAAAAAAAAAGCTGAGTAAAGGGATGAATTATACAGGGATGGTTTGGTTAAAGGCTTTATCTCGAATATTGCATAGTATCAGAACCACTCCCAGACTTCTATTCAATCTTTCATCAGATGAGATTTATTTGGAAAATAACCAAATATTATCAGCACAAAAGAGACTTTAAAATACATTCAAGATGTAACTATTAAGTTCCTGATTGAGATATGAGTAAGCAGCTAACAAAGCCAAAATAAACTTTGAAACTGATTGTATTACAAATGCATATTGAGAACTGTCATGATATACAGCCAAGATAATATGTTATGGTTAGAAATTTTTAGTGTACTATTTGTTTGACAGATCAGTCGGAGTGACCATAGCATTGAAAGTTGCTGAAAGAGATATTTGGATTCACTTATCCCACTGCAAGAAGGTAGTTGATCCAACAGTGACCTGGAAATACGCAGAGACTAATAAAATTTTGGAACCAGTGATAACAAATTTGTTTCAGGACTCTGATAATTATGTGTTTTTCGGGAAGAAGAATCTGACCCAGAAGTCAAAGAATAATATCCTTATTAAAGTTGCCATCGCTATAGCCATGATCTGTTCTTTGATTTTTATACCTTACATTATTTTTCTTGGACATTTCTTTAGTGAGGACCCGATGGTAAGATCTAGTAGGGATTTTGAAGAAATGGAGGCATATAGTCATAAAAATAGAGAATCAGAATTGCATTTATCATTCATTTTAGTCACAACTAATGACACATATAATGGTAGAGTTAAAATACAAATAATTGGAGATGAACCTGAAGATTGTGGTGAGAAACTGCCAACTGAAATCTGTATATGTCGATATTGTGATAACCCTCCTGGAGAAAGGCAAAATGGTGTGAGGACCCAGAACATTATTTTTAAAACCAACATCCTACAGACTTGTATCATGGTATGGTAGGACGAGCAATTAAACAAACTAAGGGGTAAATGTATCATAGTCCGGATTGTACAAGTTGCCGGAAATCGGCGAGATGACAGCTTAAATTTAAAGCGGCGCTGCCTTGTAAAGGGAAACTTCCCTTTACAAGGCAGCGCCGCTTTAAATTTAAGCTGTCATCTCGCCGATTTCCAGGGTCTTGTACAACCCGGACTATGATACTTTTACCCCTAATTGTTTGATACATATATACATACACCACATGGACACCAAAATGTTGCATTGTTGCCAAAATCTTAAAATTTTTCAGATTTGCTAAGTTTGCCAGAGGGAAAACCAGTTGCTGGAAAATATAATGAAACACGGCCTCCTTACTTAAAATTGTTGTCACATGTATTGAGTGAAAGTGTTCTATGTTTAAATTTTACAAGTACACAAGAGGTTACAAAAAAATCTGGGAACTGAAGTGGGGCGAATTGGTGGTAACCACTTTTTATAGACTTATTGAGGAGAGAAGTGAACTTTTAGGTAGATTTGGGAAAAATTCTGCATTTAAAAATCCAAAATTTAGATATGTTGTACCAAAGAGTTTTTGGGCTTCAGTAGCATAAAAATATTGTAATATAAAATTACAATATAGTGAATATAAAGAGCAATTATAAAATAATAAAGTATGGAAATTTATAGATATTCTCTGCACAGATATATTACATGTAGCAATACCATGTATGTTATCAGATAATATATTACATATGCGGAAGTAAGGCATATAAGCGTTTACCACTGAATTCAGGGGAAAGTTGTTATTTAGATAAGGTGATTCCATTTGTTATATAGCATATAAAGATTTAAGAAAAATTGTACAGTAAAAATATTTAATAAAGAATTCAGTAACAAGAAAGTCAAAAAGTGATGAAAAGAGTGGTAAACAACCAGTATTACTATTTATTAATGAATCAACTGGTATACAAGTATTGATTGCGCTAGAATTTTTACAGTATTACATGTAGAAATATAAATTAATATCCAAGGTTTAGCTACACTGATAGGTAACTAATATGTATGATGAAACTTTCAATTATGTTGCAAAAGAGCTTCAAGTTTTCAAAACAGAGCTAATAAAACATGGATTGGTACAAATAGGAGGTTATTGTGTAATATTACAGATGAAGTATGGAACATAAAGCTATCTGATAAATGACACCGATAATCTAGAGGAGATAACTGATAATTATATGTATAAAGTAGTGAAAATGAAGAAACATTTTGTAAATACACATGACATTATCTGCAGTAGATACATGGCTTTCATAGTTAAATAAAAAATAAATGGTTTTCAGGTTTTGGTACATGGTTTCAATCATTGTTGTATTAATCAGGAAAATTTCTTCTCTTTATGTTAGGAATACTAATGATTATCTATTTTATATTAAAATGTATACCAGTATTGTTGAAATTTTGCAAGAAAATATTGAGTAGAGAAACTAAAAAAAAATAGTAATACAGGGGAAGAAATAATAGAAATGTATAAACAAATAAAGATTCAAAATAATATATAGTAATAGTTTAGATATCTATCAAATGGGGGAACTGTCAAAGGTATTTTTGATTAAGCCAATATATTAGCAAGAAAAATATTTACATTGTTTTATCTTATTTTAGTTTTATAATTTTATTTGATGTGGTATTTTTGTTGCCATTTGTATCTGTTCATGTGAGCTGAGAAGAGAGATGGGAACAGAAGTGGAAGAGTTAATTCTAAGAATAGCTGTTGCCATTTAACTCCTGGGGTAAATGCATCATCCTCAGATTTCTGCAAGTAGCTGGAAATAGGCGACTTTGCAGTGAAAATTTAAAGTGGCGATGGCTTGTAAAGGCAAGTTTGCCTTTACAAGCCATCAAATCTGAAAAGTTGGCCTTTTCAGATTTGAAATTTTGGATGATAATATCACAGCGCAAACTCTTATTTTGTTAATAAACCATTATACTTTTTTCTTAAAGTTCGTTTGCTGTAGAAACTCAATTATCGCTTTATCAGAGTAGTACACTAAAGTGGTAGTAAGTTGTTGGACTTTTTTGTGACAAAGATAGATAACTGAATTTGCATCTTAAAATGCACTCGATAAACAACTAGACACAGTCTTGCAAAAAAATAAAATAAACAAGAAGAAGTAGACCAGCTCTGCATTTTTGTGCTTCGTAAATGAGCCTTAATCCCTTGAGGACCAGGGGCCTGATTCATTAAGGATCTTAACTTGAGAAACTTCTTATTTCAGTATCCTGGACAAAACCATGTTACAATGCAAGGGGTGCAAATTAGTATTCTGTTTTGCACATAAGTTAAATACTGCCTGTTTTTTCATGTAGCACACAAATACTTGATAGCTTATTTGTACACTGAAATTTAAAGTTGATATTTGTGTGCTTTTTTTTTCCCGCCAATGATGGGGGGAGCTGGATAGTTTAAGAAAAAACAAACAAAACATACACATGTGATCGCGGTGCTGGCATCCCTCCTCTCTGCTGCGTTCACACTGGATGTCGGACGTGACGTCATCAAGTCACGCCCGACATTCAGTGATGAGGAGCGCCGTAGAGAGGACCAAGCAAGAAGAAAGAAGACAGAAGAGAAGAGATGAAAAAAGCTAATAGAAGGAGCGGAGAGGCAAGGGGAGGAAAGCAGAAAGGGACAGAGTGATAAAGAAGAGGAGGGAGAGAGGCACAGAGTAAGGGGGGAGAGAGGCAGAGTGATAAAGGGGGGAGAGAGGCACAGAGGGATAAAGAAGGGGTGGGAGAAAGGCACACAGTGATAAAGAAGGGGGGAAGGCACAGTGTGATGAAGAAGGGGGGAGAAGCAACATGGGCGCAGTGTGATCATAAGGGCATCACAGCATGGTTGTGATGAAGGGGCACAGCAATGTGTATGTGATGGCACAGGGTGCTTGTGGCAATGTAGTGTGTGTGAGGTAGGTGGTGACTAATTAATGGGTGCTATTTTGTTTGTGGGGTGATGGTGGGGCAATTTAATAGTGGGGACTATTAATTTAAGATGGGGAAGTTTGGGGGCTATTGAATGTGGGGGTGAGTTTGGGGAGAATGAGGTCTCTTTATTAAATGTGAGTCTGAATTATTTAATGGCAGTGATGGTTGCAGGAAATAGGTATATTTCTGAAATGTAAATACTATTAATTTATTGCTGGGGCTGTTTACAGGGAGGGAAATAGGTTTATTTATTAAATGGGAATACTATTATTTTAATGGGGCTGGAGGAAGGCCTAATTATTACTCGTGGGTGGTATTGATTTAACAACGGGGCTGGTTGCAATTTTCTAAATGTACCCATTTTTTTTTTCAAAATAGGGCCCCCAACATTCCAGGATCCAGACAAGCCACAACTAAAGAAAGAAGCAGCCACAGGTGTTGAAAGTGAGAAGAACAGGTACAACAGTTTGTGAAATGTTGTGGTTCTAGTGGGACAATCCGGATTTTTGGTGAGTGTTCTGCCCAATCTAAGGGGCAGGCCAAGACTATGAACTCTTTATGTACACACTGCATTGGTTTATACTACACTATGGTGCTAGATGTCCTGAAAGTCAGGAGTGCTGGGACATATGTCACGCTCCGGCAAGCGGCCACTGCACCCTTGTGTCAATGGTGTACACAACAATGCAGGGTTTTTTTGTGTGGGAGGGTGGCCTAGCACTTTCCACCTGCTAGCCACGCCCCAATGATGCATAGCCACGCCCCAAATAGTAGGACCACATCAAGCGGCGGCGCAATTTTTTTTTACATGCTCAACTATAAAGGGGGCCCCCTGAAGTTGTTGTAACGGGGCCCTGAATTCCTCTTGGCAGCCCTGGCTGTATGGAGCTGTAAACTCACATTTGGCGATCTATATCCACAACTGTTAGTTAAACTAATATCAATCGCTTCCCACTACCATATGCCCAATAAAGTATCATAACCATACCTCTATTATTTAATATAAATTGAACTTTGTGCAAACAACCCAATGCCAATGCGTATTTCGCTGCAAAAACTGCTTTTTCAAGCAAACCCGATGCGGGATATTTAAATTGTATCTGTCCAACCACAGATTTTCAAGATTTGACTCCAACATTCCCATGCTAATTGAAGCAAGCTCTCCTTTGATTAACTCTTCATGTACAGGATACAATGGAGTTGGTGTTTTCTTTAAATTATTATCTAACTGTTAATTTCTGTGTGTCCTGCAGATATCTCTGACCTAATACTGCCCCAATCATGATAAAAATAATTATGTCATCTCACGCTTTATTTACTTAAAATAAAATTAAATAAAATATAAAATCTTTATATGATGAAATTCTTGTGTTTTATTGTCTTACATGCATATGTCCATTTGGTTAGAGATTTCGCTCTAAGGTTATGATGTTCTGACAGAATTCTAATAGTCATTTATTTGTTGCATTACATTCACTTTTGTGAGGGATGTATAATATGTTTGGGTGTTTAGTTCTGTCTGATCTTATCAGAATCCTTATCATATCCTTTATGGGGACTCATCCGATCAAGACATAAGGAGCTGCTCCTCTCCCACATGCTATCGGAGGAAATGTCATTGTGCATAGCGAGTAGTGATAAAAGAACCGTATGTGCACTACAGGCAATTAAACTCTTTTTTCTTTTCTTTCTATGGAGGAGAAACAGCTAGCAGTTTCTTACACGTGAAGTTGCTGGCTGATGCTAATCCATGTCAGTGTTACACTGGAAGTGAGGTGCTTGGCTACGACACAATCAAGCACCATCATTTCTATTCCAGGATGAGACGATGCAGCAAAGTTTGGGGGCCTGCGCCTGTTAATACAGCTGTAAGAAGACTGCACACCCAGGTCAGCAGCAGTCATTTCAAATTCAACTGGATTATCAGTCACTGACATTTTGTGGCCACAGAGCAATCTCAGACGAGCTGCCAATATCGCAGAGTGTGTCCACATTAAGTTAAGCATACCGTATAACAATTATTCAACAAAATAGCTTTTATGTATAAAACACCTGTGATAAACTATATGTTGGGGCAGCACGGTGGCTTCGTGGTTAGCACTTCTGCCTCACAGCACCAAGGTGTGGAGTTTGTATGTTCTCCCCATGTTTGCGTGGGTTTCCTCCCACACTCCAGAAACATACTAGTAGGTTAATTCATGGACAACTAATTACCTGATTAACTGCGGTAATCAGGTAATTAGGTAGACAGCCCGCATGCCAACGAGCGAACACATATCCATGGTTATGTAAAGAATGGATGGCTGACTTTTATTTTTGAAGACACGAGATGTGCTATTATAGCACCATTCTACACCAGGCTGCTATTAGACTACCAGCCATATGTGCCGTTATATTTGCATTGGATGACTGCAGTTTTAATGTTTCAATCAGCCCTGCCATATAAATGGTTGCAATAGAAGACACAGAATTTGTTGCAGTTTGCATCTATTGTATATATTTGTCCATGAATCATGACCAGTGAATGAGCGCCAAATTGTATCTGTTATCATTGCTTGTGAGGAGTGTGGTTACTCCTAATTTGTGCAGGCCGCACTGGCTTTTTGATCCCTAGTGTGTTACGCCGACCTTTTTTTCATTAGTGGGTTAATTGGGGGAGGGGGGGTGTATTTAGACTGTAAGCTCCAATGGGGCAAGGTCTGATGTGAGTGCGTTCTCTGTACAGCGATGTGGAATTAGTGGCACTAAAATATCTGATGATGATGATGTTCTCTGACAAGAGAGCAAAATTCAGACACAAATGTCCGGTAAAGCAGTAAAGTAGCACCCGCTTCCCGTCTCCAGGGTCTTATAGAACATGTGGCAACCCCTATATGGTATGCAGAAGGGGGGCAGATTTAAGAAATAATTCTACAAAAGACAGGTAGATCAAAGTATCAAATATGCATGATGTGTACAGTGGTTGTTTTTAAGAGGTTGGGGAGGACCAGTTCATGTTTTGAGGAAGGGTCCTTTAACTACCATAAGGTAGTATTTTTCTTATTTTTTTTAAAAATTGGTCTTAAGCATATTTTTGGTGTAAGCAAATATTTCACCCATTATAATGTAACATCTGTTCTAGCAAATGTGCAGGTTCCCAGTTTCTGGCACCGTTCATGAGATACTCTGCACCCAGCACCTGATTAATGATCATTTCTCTTGCCTAAGCAATTGTGTTGTGAGTACAGACATCTATTCAGTGCTTTTGATGAAAGAAAGTGCTCAGTGTTGACAACACTTGAAATTAAGCCGTCTCCTGCCACCTCTGGTAGTAAAATTGACCATTGCTTGGGACCCAGTGCGGCAGGAATTTCACAAGTGGCATGCATGTCGGACTCCAGGGGGTAAATGTATGGATCTCTGATTTCTGCATGTTGCTGGAATTTGGCGACTTTGTAAGGGAAATGGAAAGTGGCGCTGGCTTGTAAAGGCAAACTTTGCACCAATCAAACCTCTGCAATTTCATACAACAGATTATTTGATTGTATCGGCCACAAAAGGAAGAAATGAGAATCAAAAAGATGTGCATATTTGCCATTTGTAGTTAAAAAAATTATACATGGCAAAATGTAAGCTAGTGAAGTGCCATACCTGCTGTTAAGGCTGCCAGATCAGACTGAAAACCATAAACAATAAGTTGTATTCAAAGCAGTTCACATGCATGGTACATAGAAATAGTTGAATGCCTTCAAAATACATGTGAACCAAAATCTACCTGGATATTATTTTAAAGATAATGGACCTGATTCATTAAGGATCTTAACTTGAGAAACTTCTTATTTCAGTCTCCTGGACAAAACCATGTTACAATGCAAGGGTTAGTATTCTGTTTTGCACATAAAGTTGATATTTGTGTGCTACATGAAAAAACAGGCAGTATTTAACTTATGTGCAAAACAGAATACTAATTTGCACCCCTTGCATTGTAACATGGTTTTGTCAAGGAGACTGAAATAAGAAGTTTCTCAAGTTAAGATCCTTATTGAATCAAGCCCAATGTTATTAACCCCTTCAGTGTTAAGGATGAGTGGGTTCAGCCTTAGCACACAGAGGCTTCAAAGAAGTTAAAACTATACTTACCTGTCCTCCACAGCAATTTCCTGTTATTGATCAATAGGGATGGGGTGTGGCTTAATGACATCATCACAATGATACCATTAAACCCCATCTCCTCAACCACTGCATATAGAAAAATAATGGGAATAATGGCATCTAGAAACTCAAGGTTCCCACTCTATATGTAATGGCAACAACCCGACAATAATACTATATACTACAGAAAGCGTTAAGAAGTCCAGGGTGGCAGGAAGAAGGGGAGTATTATGATACCCACATCCCCCCCTATCCTGACTTCAGTGAACTCAGGTGTATCCTCATTTGATCTGGTGAGGTTTTCAAAATGCTATGCCTGTTGGGCTAGATATATGTTTTTCATCCAAGATGGTGCAGACTAGCAAAAAATAACATAAAAAAAAGCTTTATCATTTTCAAGTGCAGATTTTATTATGAAAAATTTAGTGTAGAATCCTGTTTATTGCTGTTTTGGAAAGGTAAATTGATATCAAAGCAAAACCAAAGTATTTCTTGGTGGTGTTTATAAAAGTACACACATTTGCTTTTAGTTCACTTGCTTGCAAATTCAAATGTTTGGCCACTTTGGATAGATTTTTTTGCAGCGACAGGAATTAGAACCAAACTAATGGCATTTCCTGAAAATGTAAAGTCTTCTGTGAATAAAAAGGTATAGCTTGTGTGGGTATCTCACATATAAATTACTGATATTGATGTTGGAATGTGACCAACCCAAAAAGGTTCAGCAGTGAAGGGGTTAATATAAAGTAATTTCATACAGTAAACAATAAATTTGACACATAGACCATATTGTATCATTGATTGCTAATCTTCAATTCAGTATCTCTTTACTAATCCAATAGAAACAATTCAGTGGTAGCAACCTGTTCTCAATCCAGTATTAGGTCTGAAAAATGTCCGGGCAGCAGTCGTGTTGTATCCCATACCTTATGTTAATGAGAAATATTTAAAATTAAAGGCAATATATGATTTCAGATGTATTGTCTTTCATATTTTCATGCACTATCACTATATTGGACTATAGTAACATCGCAACATCTAGATTTTTATTTATTTTTTTAGCCAAGGATGCTATAGCCCTCTGGCACCCCAAGAGTTATTTCATGTCCAGTTCAATGGTAGTAGTGGTAACTACTAACTGCTGCAGTTCCCTATAAAAGAGACAGGAATCCCGAAACAGACACCATTGAAATATAACTATTATTATGAGATCCTTTAGTCAGCACAATATGCAGAAAGTAAAAAGGGCAAGGTAATGGTTAAATATATGGTTTCCTCATTTTGTAAATTGAAAAAAAACAATAAAAAAATAAATATATTTATTTGAATATGCCATCAAAAGGATGTAGGTTTGCTCCAGAAAAAATAATCTTAAACTAATTTGGATAGACTATGAACATTTTTTATTCCTGGTGAAAGTGACTTATGTAGAAAATTAGTCTGATCATGATTGCAGAAGCATGTGATCCTTAAAGGGTTAAAGAGAAATCGGTTTGGGGAATATATTGCTTCAGTTAAAGATACCCCATGTATTTTTCATATTTCACACTTATTTATTGATGTAAATGTTGAAGTAATGTTAAAATGGTCACCTAGACACAATGGAGGCAGGAATGGTCTGTGCTAAAGTAATATTCATGATAAAATAGCCTAACAATTTGTCAGGAATCAATATCTCATACCAAAATATCAGGCCCTGTGAATATTAGTTAGGCACTGTGATCTCACTGGTTCATAGAAAATTGCTAGCCTGCATACTGGTTTAGCCCACAAAATGGATGTACTCACTCAACCTTCTCAAGTGCTATGCCCGTCAATAAGTGCCCCTGCTATTACACTCTTTCCCTCTCCTAAAACACATTAATTGCAGTGGTGGGTGCGCATGGTACCCGTTCACCACTGCTCTGGTATGCAGAGCAACAGTGAATAGCTCATACCAATCCCAAATTTCCATTCCATGGGACAAATGTGTCTGCGGTTGGCGCAACGAGACGTATCCCTCAAAATTAGGACTGTCCTGACTAAATCTGGACATTTGAGAGGTATGCGTTATCTGTGCAGAGGTGTCCTGTCTCTTCTTTATATAGCAATGCAATCAATCTTCAGAGTCTTATCATTTAGGCCACATCATAAGAAATTTAAAGCCCTGTGGGCTGAATCTAAATTTGTTTGCGATACAAATTTAAGTGACCACTCACAATTTGGCCAGGTGTTGTTCTTAGATAGGTTTTCTTTTATCTATTTATACACTTCAAAACAAAATATTATAGGTATGCATCACTCCTCTTACTGGCTTAATTGTAAAACTATCAAATTCCATTCCCTTACATTTTCCAGTCACTTCCAAATTTCCATACTGTCACTTCTAATTTTTCACTTCAACCACTATATATATGTATCTATATATTTGTTAATTATCTCTGTCAGATGCAATTATAATCACAAGTCTACACTGCAAGGAGTGCAATAACGTAACTGTAATGCTCCATGCTCGATGCAGACTAATCACTTTTTGTGCAATAGCTCCATCTTATGGAAATCAATCCCATATATATATTATATATATATATTATATAATATATATATATATATATATATATATATATATATATATATATATTTAACCTAATTTACCGCATGCAGCTGGCCGGTCTTTTTATGGTGGCATACTTTCTAAATGTCAAATTACATAGCACTGTAAAATAAAATATGACAGCATAGAACTTTATTTTTTAAGTCGACACCTAGGAACTTTTTATTATATGTATAAAATGAAAAAGCATATAGTTATAGACAATTCTGTATCAATATATAGAGAGAAAAAGCCATTTTTTGTTTTCAGTTTTTTGTTTTCAGTTCAGCATTATAGCTAAAAAATTTGGTGTTGGTGTCATTAAATAATCATTTTAATATAACAAATTTTGTAGTTCAAATAATGCAAATTCTAAAAGAAGATTCTAAGATTTTCTTTACTGCATTTTCATGTAAGAGACAAATTACATATATGGTAAATCCCTACAGGACTGCAATTTTTATTTTGAATGGCAAGTCATAATAAAACAAAAACTTTAATCTTATATGCACATTCGATAAGAAGAACAAAAATATACCTTCGATCAACAATTGTCTTCCATACTATGTCTTCTTTGGGGAGTATACAAAATGAAAATATAAGCATACTATAAAATCCTTTAAAAGGATCACCAAACCCCAAAATGTACATTTTCAGATATGACAGCAGTTTGGTTAAATAGTAAAAGAGTGAAGAACTTCTTTGAAGGCACCTAGTAAAAATCGCTTGTGAATATGAAAATGTGTAATGGAAGGGATGTCATAAACTCAGGGCCGGATTAAGACATTGTAGGCCCCTGGGCTAGGGGTACTGTGAGGCCCCCCATTTGTCAAGCAATTTATACCCAATCCAATATTGGGGGCCCCCAGTAATCTCTGGGCATAAATCGCTTGACAAATGTTCATTTTATTTTTTTAAACATATTTTATTAGGGAATTTTCCAATTTTAAACAGTATGAAGAATAAATTACATTTATCAAACAGTAGATATATTGCTATTAAGAAAATGAATAAAAACAATAAAAGTAAGGAAAGAAGAAAAAAAATAAAATAAAAATAAAGAAGAAATATAGAAAAGGGAGCGGAAAAGCAAGGAACAGGAAAGAGAAAGAAGAAGAAGAAAATTTCTGAGAGAGGGGTGTAAATAGAAGAAGAGGGAGAGATTAAAAAGGAAGGGGAATATGCTAGTATGGTAAGAGGGGGGAGGAAGAAGGGCGTCTGGCCTGGCATCTAGGTGAACCATAGGTGCTTTGCATATGGTGCGTTGTTAATATTAGAAGCGTCAATTTCAGCGCTAATCAAGTCTTGGTTGGTCTACTCCATAAAAGGCGCGCCAAGAATTCCAGATTGTTTGAAATTTGTTGGGGCGGTCATAGATGATGCTTGTGATGTGTTCACAGCAGTAAGCCTGCCATACTCTATTAATCACTTCAGGCAGCGCGGGGGGGTTCAGGTTGTTTCCAGTTTGCCGCTATTGCACATTTGGAAGCATTGTGGTATTAGTATCACACAAGTGCCATTGTATGTTTATTTGTATCTGGTATGGGTTTGTGTAGTAAAGAGTAAGAGGGGCAGGGGGAGTTATATTGTGGTAACTCTATAGATTAGATTGTGAACTCTTCGCTAGAATTCCACGATCTTAGGGCAGGACCACCATATATGTTGAAATGAGCAATCTTGTCCACATGATCTCCAACATAGACCAGAGGAGTCAGGGTATATGGCTTTCAGGTGCGTGGGAACCAAATTCCATCTATATAGAAGCTTATACGAGTTCTCTTTGGTTCATACACAGATAGAGCTCTTGGCGATCCGTGTCCTGATATTAGCCCACTCTTCCACCTCTAGTTCCAAGTTTAGGTCTTCTTCCCATTTTAGTTCATAGCGATCTTTAACAGGTTGACGAAACGCCACCAGGATACTGCAAAAAGTGTAAATTAAGCAATTGGGAACTGATTTATTTCTACAAAAAGTTTCTAGTGGTGTAAGCTGGTATATTAACTTGAGTGATGAGAGTGATTGGTATATATGTTTTAATTGAAGATATTAGTAAAAATGGTCGTGGAGGATGTTGTATCGTTGTTGTAAGTCTGCAAATTCAGGGAATACTCGCATTGGTGCTATGTCGGTAATAAACCTTAGACCTCATTGGGACCAGTGCTGAAAAGAGGAGTGTTGTTGCCCCTGGTGGAAAAGCTGGATTGTCCCATAATGGGAACATAACTTTTGTATTTCCTAGTAATTGAAATGTATGGGTACTGTAATCCCATATCTGCAGAGAGAAACGAGTGGCGGTCTATGTTTGATTGATATCCACAGTTGTGTGTAAGGTGGGAGTAAGTGTAGATGGTTGGCTTCAATGTCTACCTAAAGTCTTGTGGAAGTTTGGGAATGAAATAGGACTAATTGAGTCAGATGTGTAGCAACATAGTATTTGGAGATGCTTGGAAGGCCCAGTCCTCCTTCTGCGCTTCTCCGGAACAGTGTATCAGCTCGCACTCGGGATCCCTTGCCTGCCCAAACAAATCTAGCAATTTGCTTCTGAAGGGTTTGAAGCACCTGGGAAAGTACTCAGATGGGTAGTGTCTGAAACAGGTAGAGGATTTGTGGTAAGAGATTCACTTTTACTGCTGTTATACAACCGAGCCAAGGATGTATAGTTTATCCTATTTCTCAATGTCACATTTAAGTGAGTCCAAGAGTCGGGGAAAGTTGGGTGCATATAGTTGGTTATATTGAGGTGTGGGGTAAATCCCCAAATATTTGAGTTTGCCCAGTTGCCATCAGAAGTTTGATTGTCGCTTCATGGTATCCAATTGGTGGGGAGGTAGGTTGAGAGGGAGAGTTTCTGATTTATCAACATTTATCTTGAAATTAGATATAGCACCATATTCGCTGAGTTCTCTTTGGAGAGATGTAAGATAGGTGTGGGGGTTGGTAAGAGTAAAGAATATTATCTGCATACATGAATATGTAGTCAGTTACTCCCGCTTGAACGCCAGAGATAGTCGAATTGTTGCAAACTCGCGATGCCAATGGTTCCATCATGAGAGCAAACAACAAAGGGGAGAGTGGGCAACCTTTTCGGGTACCATTTGTAATATGAAATGAGGACGACGCGGCGCCATTGGCCAAGACCGTAACTGAAGGGTTGTGATAGAGGAACGCCAGTCCACATAAAAAACGACCTTCAAATCCCATTGTCGCCAGAGTAGTCCTCATAAAAGACCACGAGACCAGAGCTGGAGCTTGTTCTGCTCTCACAATTTAATCTATTGCTCGTCTATTATTGTCAGCTCCCTGCCGGTCGGGAATGATACCTACTTGGTCCGGGTGGACCAGGGCAGGGAGTACTTTGGCTAGTCTGTGTGCGAGCAGTTTGGCAAATAGCTTTAAGTCCATGTTTAATATTTAATATTAATATTTTAAAATTGGCCGGTAACTCTCACGGTGACTAGGTCCCCGTTCCTCTTTGGCAATAACAATAATGTCCACTCTGGTGGTGTCTCACTCAAACTTTTTACCACTTAGAATTGTATCACATAAAGAGAGAAGCATAGGTGCAAGGTCAGAGGCAAATTTCTTGTAGTACAAAGCCATAAGACCGTTTGGGCCTGGAGCTGCTGAGTTTCTAAGGGTCTTAATGGTCATCTTGATCTCCTTCATTGTGATTTCAGAATTCAAGATTGATAACTGTGTTTCAGTAAGGTGGGGAAGGGTAGTCATGTATTCAGGTGTGAAAAGTATCCGGGGTGTCTGTCGGTGGAGGGAGATTGTATAGTAGATTGTAGTAGGCGCAGAATCTATCGGCTATAGCTTGGGGTCATAATGATTGTTGTGTTTGATCTTTAATAGGCACAATGCGATTGCGAGTCCATTTGCTTTGAAGCCTACGAGCGAGTAGTGTGTCCGCTTTGTCCCCTTTTTCATAATATCGTTGTTGCAACCATTGAAGAGTCTTGCCTGCCTTTGAGACTAGTAGCTTGCCAAGTTGCCCTCGCAAACCCAGAAGTTTAAGATAAGTTTTACGTTTGATGTCGTTTAGTTAGGGTTTCTATTTTGGTTTTTAGTTCATTTACCGTCTGTTGGTGTAGTTTTTTCTCATGAGAGGCTAAGATAATCAGGCTGTCTCTAATGGTATCTTTATGGGCTTCCCATCTAATAGTGGGAGTAGTATCGTCCTGAGCATTATCTGTTTGAAAGTCGATTATAGCCTGTCATATCGTATTGATATTAACTTTTTTCAGAAAGACATTCAGTCTCCATCGGTAGCATGGCGTAGTAGGTGGCAAAACGTCAAGCAGCAACATCATAGTTGAGTGGTCAGACCAAGGAACAATGGTGGCCGATTTCAAGGACTGGGTCGTATGAGCTTCTACAAAGAGCATATCTAGTCTGGAGTAAGTGCCATGTTGCGCTGAGTAGTGTATACACGATCTATCATTAGAATATAATACTCGCCATGTATCATATAGGTTAGCTTAAGTGAGCAAAGATTGTAGCTTGAAACTTTCACAGGCTGTTTGACTGCTTCATGGTGTTGAGTGTGAATGATCTAATCGTGTATTTAAAATGGCATTAAAGTCGCCTCCTAGTAATATCCTTCCAGCTCCAGCTCATACCTTCTGCAATGCTGCGCTCTACCTCACTCCTCTCACACCTTCAGTCTCTTCACCATTCATCCTCCCTCTCCTTCCCTCAACTTCTCTCTCCCTTTTATTCCCCATGCCTCTCTTCGATATCTCCTGAGTCTTCTCTTTAAGGGTGCGTCTAAATGCCTTCTATCACTTCCAGATTTGCATTCCAATCTTGCACTCTGTACACTTCTCTCCGGCTGAACCCTGAAACTGTTCAGTGTTAGCCCAAGTGATGGTTGTGAACTCAATGCTCCCTTTGATGCTTAGATAATTTTCTGCGCTGCACTGCCTTAATTTCCAGCTATTCCAGTAATTTGATCCGATTATATTTAACCGCCTCCCTGATAAGTGGAAATGTTGCAGCAATTACAGATGTTGGTTCAGGAAAAAGAAGCCACAGCTGGATCGCGGAATCCAACTATCATTGGTGCAGCAGGTGTGGTGCACTGGGGCCCATAGATATAATCCCCACTGCGGGGGAACTAGTGAGCTATGGGCCCCGGTTCCCTCCTCTCTGCTTCCCTGCAGCGGGGCTCACAGCTCACTAGTTCCGCCTCTGGTGCCACCCATAACCATTAACCGAAAACAACCAAAGAAAGGCTTTCCTTAGAATGGACCACTACTGGCTGTCGGGGCTGTCAGTCACAAAAGAGGCAGTGACACATCTAAAATGAGAGTAGAGCAGGCACAACTTCAGCAATGAAAATACTTTAGATCCAGGCACCAATAGGGGGAGGCTAATCTGATGGGTCGATTAGCATTGAAATTCATCTTAAACAGGGGAAGGCTGAATGTCAGGTACAGCTGGGTAAAGATGGGGACAAACTTATATTTAAAAACATCTGTCTTGACATGCCTTTACACAATAAATGGATAAAGAGTGTGAATATGAATGTTGGCATAGTATTAACATAAAATAATTACAATGTTTTGCAATAAGTCGCTATGATCCAAAAAGCAGATTCTGCATATTAAACGGTGCAATGTTGTAATTCAAATTCACACTGCATTCAGCTCAAGCATTTAATGTCACAGCACATTGCATGAGCTACAAAGCTTTCTTGATAAATAAATAATCTAATATTATCTAATAGAGACTGGTAATGTTGAAAATAGACAGCTATTCGATTTACATAGAAATTAAAAAGAAAAGAGACAATTGATAATGTGCTTTCCATGGTCACTTCTCCAAATTTCATCCAACACATTACCTTGGGCCTAAATATGAGGTTCTGGGATGTTTAGTGTTGTCTTGCTATGCTATTTTTGAACAGTCACTCCTGTAAAAGGTATCCACAACTGTTTCTTGGTATCATGGTTGCCAGTCGCACCTAGTGTATCCAGGGATATGACCGTTAATTAAAATGAAGGATAGTAGTGAATATAGGGTAAAAATAGGACTGCAATATTGAGTCTGGGGGGATTTTCACAATTGAAAACAGATTGGCGGTTGCGTACTCTGGATCAATTTCAAATATAAGTGCAGGATCGGAGGAGATCCAAAATAGGTTGAACTTGATGGACTGGTGTCTTTTTTAAACCTCATCATCTATGTTAGTATGCTAAGTATATACATCATGCTATATGCTCCATTACTTAGCAAAAAAACTAATATTTTATTAAAACAGTTTAGATTGGGTAAGCATTTAAAAAAACTTTTTTTTATTTTAAATGCTATTTATCTTGCTTCTTTCTAAATTTTAGTAGGGAAGTGTGTTGGTAATACAACCTTTAAATTCAACTGTGGCTTAATCATTCTGTGGAATGCTATTAGACACAATATGTAACTCTGTGCTTTATAAAATGTATAGTCTATTAATAGTGCTGGTATGACGTTGGTCAATTCATTCTGATCTGCGGTGTGTGGTTGAATAGGAAAGGGAACACAAATCCCACTGGTGAAATGTATACAATGAGGCAAATATTTTGTGGTACAGTGTTGTATTAAGCCAAAACCTGTGATTGGTGAGTGATTGGGCTTACAGTCTTCAATGGAACAGATAAACACTCTAGAGACTGTATTCCTTAACAGGGTAATTCCACAGCATTCATAACCAAGAGGAGCCTAATACATTTTATTTTGCCCAGACAAAGGCTACTTCCAACTTTATAGTAGATATTTTGAAAAGTTGCCAATCATCCCCTTGCTATCTGCAAGAAGACCTCAATTTCCATCAATGGAATAAACTAGTGGGAGGACGAAAGCAGGAGGCAGGGTCTTCCATTAGAATGGACTACCTGATGTAGGGACCCAGTTATTTTAATACCCATGTCACATTGGATCACATACTTCTAAAAGGGAAAATTGCTAACTTACCTGTATATACATGAACAAAACACAAAGTACTAGTCTGTCTAGCTTCTACCTAATACACAAGGAATACCCTCTCTAAAGTGAAGTACCTGGTGTGTCACACACACACAAAATAGCAGCACTTACTGGTAACAAATTGCAGTTTTCTATAGGCATCTGACCTGCTCCCCAGGTAAAGACTGCGAGAACTGCTCAGCAACTTTTTAACAGCACCTCATCAGGTGCAGCTCCTGATTACCAGCAGAGTTTCTGGTATGTTGGAAGACCTGGAATGGGCATGGATGAATGGAGCCCATCCTTTTCTCTCCATTCATAATTAAAGGGACCCTTACACCAGCTTTTCAGAATATGTATATTTATATTTTTGTGACAAAGTACACCATTCACAGGAATCGGACACAGGTATGCTGAACCATTTAGCTGTTTATTAGCAGTTGTCAGGATGGTAAAACATCTCCAATGCTGGTACAGCAGTCCTATCCAGTAACCGTACACGAAAATTCCCACCACCTACATCTAGCTAGACATTACTTCCCTGTCTGCTCGCAAATATCCCTCTTTGCCACATATCCCTCCCCTTAGCGTCACCAACCTTGGTGATGTTGACACTGCGGAGAGCACATCCCCGCCCTGGGGACAGCTCGTCCCTCATGGGAACTTTGTCACCTGCTTGGAAAGTTCTAACTACAGCTGACTTATAGTAGTTTATTTTTCTATTGTGCTAGACTTTACATTGCGCCAAGGTATAGCCTCAGGAAACCTGGTGGCATAGTCCACTATGACCAATACATACTGATGGCCGTGGGCAGACTTCTCTAATGGGCCTACCCAAATCCTTACCAATACGCTTGAACGGGGTCTGCACCACAGGGATGGGACCTAGCGGGGCCCGATAGTCTGGCTTCGGACATGTTCTCTGACATACTGTACATGTCCAGCAAAACCTTTTTATTGCCCTGTACACTCCTGGCCAATAAAACCTGAGCAATATCCGCTCCCTTGTTTTATCTTCCCCCAAGTGTCCCCCACACAAATGTGTATGTGCAGCTTTGAGAATAAGTGATGTATGAATTTGTGGTACTAACAATTGCTCCACAGTTCTACCCTGTACATTAGCAACTCTATACAACAGATAATTCTTTACCATACAATAGGCAATACCCTCTGTAGGCTTGTTAGCCTTCTCTACCCATTATTCTCAACCACATTCTTATAGACATTAGCTAAGGCAACATCTCTAAGTTGGTCTTGGCCAAAGTTTCTTAGTGGAAACAAGTTAGACAGTCCCGCCCAGTCCGAGTCCTCATTGGGAGGCGTAGCCCCTTCACCCAAGGTCTCGCCAATGAACGATGCCAGGGTCTGGTTCCGTGTTGGTACTTGTGCAGCTCTCCTTTGTCTAGGCTCCCACCTCTTAGGAGCTGTATTTTCCTGAATTGTCTGGTTCAGGTTTCGTAGTAGATCCTGGCGTTTTCCATTTTCTGTTCCCTCAAGCTGATCCATCAAGGCTGGACTTTCGGCCGGTTCTTCAATTGCCAACGTTCTAATATAATTGCAGACGTGTCCGGCTGGATTTGCTCCTGGAGGATCTGCTTGAACAGCGGAAAGTCTCTGCCCAGGATTAAAGGGTATGGCAGTTTTGGGGCAACGGACACTACCATTGTTGCTGTCTGGCCATTCACAGTAACAGGCCAAAGAGTCCTGTCATATTCATCGGCAGTCCCATGGACACAGAGTACCTTCACTTTGGACAGATTATGCGTCCGTTTCTCTGGTAATATGGAGCTATAAACCAAGGACAATTCACTACCCGAATCTACCAGAGCCAGCACCAGATGGTGATTCACAAACACAGTCACGAGGAATAAACAGGACTTCCTGGTGACTGTACTCATTGTACAGCACTTCGGATAGCTTGGTTGTGTGTGCGCTAGTTAACAACCCATAAGCTCTACTGACGTTGGGCACTGAGGCAGACTAGACTTAATGCAGGTTTATCAAGCAATCTCTCCTCACTAACATCCGGTCCACTGTTCCATATGCCAGTCTTCGATCGAGGCATAAACTTTGGAGCGGGCAATGGAGGTTTGGGCATATGCTGCGAGGCGCTGTATCTCTCCACTACAGCAGCCAATTCCCCATATAACTGAGGATCCGCCTGTCAACCCACCTTTGGAGCCCTCGGTCCATACCCCGGATACAATGGTCAATGGCCAGAATTTCGATCATTCTGCCCGCAGTGTTCTTTTCTGGCTATAACCACTTCTTTAGTGTTCTACCAAGTTCAGCAAGCTGAGCCCGAACCGGTAAATCTTTGGAGACCCTCCAGTCATGATTTCGTTGGGCCTCCCCTGCTCAGGTGACTCCTACCCTCGCTAAGATGGCGGTTTTTAGCCACTGAAAATCACCAGCCTGGTCCTCATCTAGGTCTATATAGGTTCGCTGTGCTTCTCCTGAAAGATAGGGAGCCAGGTCTTCGGACCAAGACCCAAGTGGCCACTTGACTCGGGTGGCGGTACGCTCAATGGCTATTAGATATGCCTCCACGTCATCATCAGAAGTTAATTTCAGTAGCGTGGCGGTAGCTGGAGCCTCTCTATACCCTCTCCACTAAGCGATCTCCTCACGGAGAAGTCGGGTATTTTCCTCCTGCACTGCTGCCACATGCACTAGGGTTCTTAAAATATCTTTCATTCCTACAGGAATTTATGCTGTAGTGTGTATGCTGATGCTGTATATATACACATACACACACAAATATAGGGAGAGGGGGAGACATAAGGGGACATCACAAACTACAGCCTGGTGACATTACTAATGCTGACCACTGTAGCAAAAAATATAATCAAACTCGCTGAGGTTGGCACTCGCGGGTCTTCTTAAAGAAAATGCTTAGTCTCAGTAGCAACTAGAAGTTATGTTGCATGATGTGCAGCAACTTTTTGGAGGTTCATCCAGACTCCTTTCTCAATATATAATTATATATTATATATACGGTATATATTCTGCCTGGGTTGTTTCCCTTACAGCCGCACCAGGTCAGTGCAACATTTCATGACGTCAGGTATAAAAGAAAAATATTGCATTTAATGTTTTATATAAATATACAGTAGCAATGAGCAGTATGCTATAACTGTCTCCATGTCACAATGCACTACAATTCTCAAGGAAGGATAATTACAGCATTAGGATAATAAGGGTGTGCTCATTGACGCTTCATGGTTCGTTTGTATCTCATCACTCACTGTTCCTATCATATATCCATTTACTGATAACAACTACCCTCTACTGATCAAGATAGCAGGGACTATAGCATGATGTTTTACATGATACTCTGTACTGATAGTTAAGTACAATATTTTCCTCTCTGATCTATATTATTACACCACTGTGTGCTTCTCTAAATATTGTAGATGTGATCAACCCAAACCTGGTGCTGTGGACAGATCTAAAGAGCTTTGAAAATGACAGTGCAGTCAAACAGGAGGCTTGCAAATGACAAATCTTTAAAATTTGCTCATAGCTTACAATGTTAACTGCATACAGATAGTGAGAGATTTGTCTAGCCATCTCCTGTATTTTAGAACACAAACAAACATTAATGTTTTCAAAACTAACCAGTCACTTTCAGTAGACTTAGGGGCATATTCAATTGACGGCGAAATCGCAGAAAATCCCGCGCTCGAAAAATATTACAGTTAATACGGTAATATCTCGCTGGATTGCAGCTCACGGCTCCCTGAGCTACGAGCTGAAATCCAGCGAGTAAATTACTGTATTAACAGTATTTACACGCAGAATTACCGTATTAAAAGTAATATTTTTCGAGCGCGGGATTTTCGGCGATTCCGCCGTCAATTGAATACCCCCTCTTAAAGTACAGTCCTATTCTTCGTACTTCGTTGTTAGAGTTAAAAAGCACCATCACTCTATACCACCGACTTTATATTATTAGACAAGAGCAAAAGAAGCCAAAAGAACATTTAAATGTTGTTTCTGCTACTAAACAGGCTTGTATGTACAATTATGAATTGAAAATAGCTTTCCAACAACAGTATAATCAAAAAACAAAACAAAACATAGAATACATACCTTCATAATTACTGCAAACTGAGAAAATGTTTGTGGGGTGTTCAGGTTTCCAGCCTTAGACCTATCAGACAGAAAACAAAAAGAAAAAGAAAGTTGTTTGTTTTTGTTTTTTTAAAAGATAGATGAGACACTACAAAGATGTAAAAATTAATTGTGGAGAGAAGAGTTTAAATTTAAAATTTCAACTACCCTGTGGTACCTGATAACGTAAACAATTGTCAAGACTCGGTCTTGCAAAATTTCACAAACCTTTAACGGATAGCAGTTATGTGGATTTTATTTTATATCAGATATAAATAATTGATTCAGTTGGTTGCTTTGCAAATCAAGCTAACTGCTTATCTTATTTGTTTGTTAGACAGACTCTCTAGCAGAAATTTTCTAACTAAAGTATGCATGCAAACCAAATAGATATCTGCCAAAACATATTCTCCAACATAAATAGGTTTGAATTCTACAGTGGGGAACATAAAAGCACTGACAGTGGGCAGGTGACGCTGTTCTTTGGACAGGTATGAGAAGCACATTCAAGACTATCTTGAGAAGACACAAGATCTTCACCACACAGGTATTAGGTACATTCTGCTTGAGAATCTACCGAATAAACATTAAGATAGGCAATGATCTGCTAAAATGATAATTAAGCTTATCAATATAGGCCTACATCAAAATTTAAAACAGAAAAAAAAATGTCACCGACACACACACACATATAATATTATATCAGACTTGCCAACTCTCCCGAAATATCCGGGAGACTCCCGCATTTTGCGAGAGTCTCCCGGGCTCATCATCATCATCATCATCATTTATTTATATAGCGCCAACATATTCCGTAGCGCTTTACAATTGGGGACAAACGTAATAAACTAATAAACAAACTGGGTAAAACAGACAAAGAGGTGAGAAGGCCCTGCTCGCAAGCTTACAATCTATGGGACAATGGGAGATTGACACATGAGGTTAAGTATACATTTTGCATCTTGGCCCAGCCAGACTGCAAAGGTAAAAGTGACTCATAAGCTAAATGATCCCGTCACACAACAATGTTGGTCCGGGGGTAGTTGTCTTGTGTGAAATTGTGTAACAGGCTAAAGGTAGTGAGGTTAAGATGGTGGTTGAGGAATATTATAAGCTTGTCTGTGTGGCAATCCCCCGCATCTGGATAATTCTGCCCACTTCCTAGTGAAGTGGGCAGAATTAAGTCCCAAACGCCGCGATTCCCGGTGAATCGCAGCGTTTGGCCCCGCCCCCCGCTGTCAAATGACGCATTTTGCGTCATCACGCCATGGGGGCAGGTCCAAAATGACGCCACTTGGAGCCCCGCCCCCCTGTTACGCCCACCTCCTCTGCAGGCTCCCGGATTTCACCAACAGAAAGTTGGTAAGTATGTATTATATATATATATATATATATCTCAGGTACAAGCAAAGCAAAAACACTTCTTTATTATTTCTGTATGTTAATGGCTAAAAAGATATGTTGATTTCTTTTGAAATATCTGACCACATGATAAATTGATCAGAAATATGCAGTTATTAGTGTGGTTTTTTTTAAGTCCACAATTTGCTAAGCTTTTAGGAACTTATTGTAACAGTACGAGTCCTAACAAAAAAAATCAAACACAGATTTGAAAATCATTCAAGCTGTGTTCACCTCCAGGTAAAAGCAGTGAAGGGTAATTAGCATGCAGAAACAATAGTACATATAGAGTTCTTCACACTATGTCATAGATGCCAACTACCTTTCACCAAAGAAATGAAACAAAAAAAAAAAAAAACCCTTTGGTTTTCAATTGCATGACTCCACAGTCTATGCATAAACATGTAAAAGGTATATTTCCTTAATTGTACAAGCTTTACACAACAAGAACCTTGACACTGACCCAGCAAGTTTCATGAAGGGTCAGCAGTATTAGGTCTGTAAAGAAAAGCAACCATGTTTTTCTAACTTCTCTTTATAACTTAACACCTCAATTGCCTTTATTAATAAAGTTATCTGCTTCTAAACTAAAGTTCTCCTATTACCTCCTTACAATGAGCTTCCCAAAACATTACCCCATGTCCAAGATGTGTTCTAACTAGAGAATTCTGCAATAGTAATCCTATATATGGATCTCGTGCATTTATTCCGCATTTTTATACATTCCATGCTTTTATTTTAAAGTGTTAGGCATCACCGGTACTTCATAAAACAAGCTGATATTTGTCAAATTATTTTCTGCATATAATTCACAACAGCATCCTTCAAAGTTCCTTCAAATATTTATCAAACTCATAAATAATATAACAACCACCATCAGTACCTTTCTAGTATCTTATTTTTCTGTGTATCTACATACCCAATAAAGACTATACGTCGAAATATTCACAGATATTGTCGAAGTCAGCAAATTGGATAAAGTCATTTCAATGAAAATCGAGCAAACTTGGTTGTCTTTGTCTGAAAAGATGCGTACGGTACGGCGTAAAAGGGCACGCTACAGCGTAAAAGGGCGTACGCAGCTGCAACACGTGGCAGCAACAGTATTTGGTCTTTTACCATACATTCGCACAAACACGCACACTTGTAAAATAGTACACATTAATGGTAGTTGCAACACATAGTCAGTTATGTCAAAATATAGTAGTATTTATGTGTTATAATATAATTTATATGCACATTAGTGAAATATATGGAACAGGTTGAAGGAATCATATCATGTGTGGTATCATAATAAACCTCTTAACATTTGCTACTGTTTGCTTCACTCTGCGAAGGAATCGCAGAGTGCATACACAAGTTATGAATGGTGGGGAATTATTAACTACTTAAGACTAAGGAATCTTGGTGGGAAGAGCAGAGCATACCCCCTGGAGCGATGACCCCCTCCTTTGGATTCTTTAGGATGAACTAGCCAATGATTGACAACCCCTTGGACCTTCCTGAAACCTGTACCAATAGAAGCACGCTATACCATCTCCATTGTATTACTGTATTTCTGTGTGCATATAAGCAGCAGCTTGTGATCCAGCATGCAGACATCTTGTCCCCAGACTTCAGGATTGAATGACTGCACTGGATCCAGAGCGCCTGCGATAAGTAACGGCTGTATTTACCATTACTTCGCTTGAGCATATTTATTCTACTATTTGCGAATAAATCTTTGTGCTTTGGAAACACAACTCGAGTTTCGACAATCGTTATTGGTTAGCGACAATACGCACGTAACAATTTGGGGGCTCGTGAGCTTTGGAGGTTTCGTTGCCGACGATACGCAAGACCAACGGATTTCGGTTCCTCAACAAAGGGTGGAGACGCGTCATAAACGGGCAAGAACGCAATGTGTTCAAAACCTGAATTTTACTCTGTGTTGTGAAACCGAATGTCCGTTTTTGCATTGTCTAGGGCACGCTAACTAGAACCTAGGGACAAAAGAGAAAACGTTTTCTTTTGACTGTCATTGTGCGTTTTAACTTTATTGCATTGCTTAGCGTATGTGTATTTCCGGCTGTGCGTACGCGAACTTCCGGTAGATTTTCCACGTGGTTAAACAATCGTTTTGATAGTTGTTATACATGCATAGTATAATTCACTTGTGAAAACCTCTGGGACATTATTACTATTGTTGGGAATTCTTTTATTTTCTGCTCAGAAAAAGTGTATGTCGTGTGATTTGTTGACTTTAAATACACTAATTTTTTATCTATTGTAAAATAGAGTGTCAGTTGCTGTTTGACGAGGCAGGTGCCCAACTGGTGTACGGTATACAAGGCAGGTATACCGGGGGCGGAAACTGAATAAGTTTTCGCGACGTGCACCCAAGGGTAATCGTATCGCTTACAGATTAGCTTTAAGCGTTGCGATTGCACCGCACGGCAAGGAAAGCCGCGAGTGTGACTTGGGAGTAATGGGGAGGAATTCCGTTGGTAAGGCTGGTAATTGACTTTACCGGATGCTGCCAAGCGTAATAAACTCAACAGATTTTGTTGGAGAGTCAGGGGTGATCAGGGAGCTGATAACCCTTTAGTCCGCATTGATATTTCTGTATTAGGGGTCCTTGTTTATACGAGAGGAAGCGAGTGGACGCGGCTTGTAGCAAATACGTCCACAGGCCGGTAAAATGTCTCTAGTGGTAGTGTTGAAAATTAGTGGCAGAATATTGTGGAACCCTATTTTGTGGCAGGATATTGTGATATTTCTGGGACCCTATTGTTCAATATGGGTACTAAGCAAACGCTAGAGAAGGCCAAAGTACTGCCTAAGGAAGGGCCTATTGGTTCAGCGAGATTTCTCATGTGTAAGAAATATGGTGCATACGCAACTGCGTATTGCGACACGTGGGTCAAGATGACCAAAGATTGAGATAGGCCTTTCCCAACAATAGGGAGTTTTAATGCAGAGGTACTAAATACTGTAAAAGATAAAGTATGGTTGATTAAGTCAACGAAAGTGAGAAATAGACATAATGATTGTTTAAAATTGTGGCAAATGGAAGGTAACACGTGGCAGAGCAGCGAATGCACCGCGGAAGTAGGTGTGGCGAAAAGCGCGCGCACGGCGGAAGTAGCTGTTGAGAAGCGTGGCGAACTCAGCGCAAGCGCCCCCCCCACCACCACCTTATGTGGCGGGAGGGGTAAGTACAGCCGTTATTAAAACTGAAAAAAGAAAAATTGCTAAGTTATATCCTGTTTTCAGTCAGTTCAAAACAAATGTATCAGAAGATGAAGATGAACCCACTGTGATTTCAGCCATTGCTCATGCTGTTAATATGCTAGAGGTTCAGCGTAAGTATGGGAAAGGAGCAATGGCTGAGATAGGTGAGAGTAGTGTGATCACTAGGAGTGATAGCGTTCTAAATCTTGAAACAGCAGATCCGGTAGTGACTTCTGAAACCAGTGAATCAGTGGGTGTGTACCCAGTCTGCACAATATCAGTTCCCAATGGGAAACCGAATAAGGATGGTGTAGTTCCTTTAAGAAATGTTACAATGCATTGTCCTTGGACTAGATCAGAGTTACGTTC